>NW_016160125.1:29838-69896 GCF_001687245.7 Rhagoletis zephyria | reverse complement strand
CTGCCGATTCAAAAACGCCCTATATCAGCACATTTTCAATAAATTTTAAAGTGTGATAGGGCGTTCTTCAACCAAATTCTGAGATAGAGTGTTTTTCAAAATTCTGACATAGGGCGTTTTTGAAAAGTTTTTTGAGATACGGCGTTTTCGAACTGGCTGTCGAGATATGTCGATCTTCCACTCAGAAGTCGAAATGCAATAGAAAATTTTTTAATATTAAAAAATTGAAATTTTTGGGTTCATCAGGACGAATAGGTAATTTTTAAGCTGACAAAGTTAGAAGAACGAAATTCGAATAAATCTGCACTAGCAACTTGAATATGTTTAAATTCTACAGGATTTCCTCATTAATTTTATACCCATACTTCTTCTCTAAGCACATTTCTCTAAATTTTTTAAATCATTTTTGAATTACTGTCGTCAGAGTGAAAAACTAAAAACGCAATTTTACTATATTTGGCCCATGGTTTCGCGAATATATTGATATTTGTGTTTAAAGTTTACTGTCGCGCGATGTTATATGTACATTGAGCTAGACATTTATAAAAAATATTAATGGTTAAATAAAAAAAGAAATATAGCCAATACTGGTTAAGCAAAGTAGTTTCTATTACTGCCATCAGTGCAAATTACAAAGCCCGAAAATCCCAGGATTACTTGCCAAGAATCCCGGTGTTTTCGAGACCTTAAAAAGTCCTTGATCCCGGGACTAACATGCCTAGTACGTACGCACATTTGGCTACACAAAATAGTTTCTTTATATTTCTTTTGCTGCGTTGGGTGTTCGCTAGGCAACTTCGCGTTTTCTCGATATCCTCATTCACCCCTATTCTACGATTTACAAGCATACATACATACTCATATGTATGCACATATGTACACAGTACTTGTGTAATAATTATATTTCGGACATCTCTTCAACCTTGCGCTGCGCTAGCTCATTTTTGGTTGGCTTTGTTCCAGTTTTATCGGCATTTGCGTATGAATTTCTTAATTTCTCATTTATTTGTGATACGTACATACATACATACATATGTACGTGTAGCAGCGGAAGCGGTGATTCCGAGATCGCAGTAATCTTAAATGCATCTACATTCTCCAATAAGAATTTCTGTGAAACGAAATATCACAACACTGGAAAAATTGTTATATTTTTTTCTGATTTTGGAAAAATTTCGTTTATGTGTAGAGGTACATATCATAACATACATAAGCACACTGAAGCGCACATGCTATAGTAATCTACATAGTTAGGTAAGAGATATGTACATACATGCATATGTAGTTCTTCTTCTTCTTATTTGGCACTCCAACCGTTTGTCGGTTTGGACCGAGACCAAGAAGCTTCTCCAATTGCTTCTCTCCTGCGCGAATTTGCGCCAGTTGGTTATCCCAGTTGGTTATCCCTTCTGCACTTGGTCCTTCCATTGCGTTCGTGGGCGCCCTCGCTTTCGTTTCACCTGACAGTTGTTGTTGTTGTAGCGGCTACTAAGCCCCGTTCGGGGCGGTTCATCCATCAACGTTGTCGTCAATTTCAGCTAGGGGGAGGCCCAGGAAGTGTGCTACTTCCACAGGGGCTGTCCATAGGGACAGGGGCGTCGGCGGAGTGGGGTTCTCAGGGAATGTGAAGAGGTGCCGGGAGTCGTGTGGCGAATCTCCACATGCCGGGCATTGGTTGGGCACATCCTCGTTGATTCTTCTCCAGTAGGAGTTGAGCCTGCTGCAATAGCCAGAGCGAAGCTGGGCTATTGTAGTGCGGGTCTCCCGAGGCGGACAAAGTTCTTTCCCGTCCACGTCCGGTGGTTGCGTGCCTAGAACGGCATTCACAGGGCGGGAGTCTACATAACTTGAGACTGATTCCTTGTGAATGCCGTTCAGGGCCTGTCGGTAGGTTCACGGGTCCAGAGGTTGTTTGATAAACCTCTGGGGGGCTAGTCTGTAATGCGATGCGAAAGATAAATACGATGCGAAAGGAAATACGTCGTAAGCAATACACTGTCACGATTGCCTATCGCATCGCATTTCTCTTTCGCATCGCATTACAGAGTAGCCCCCTGGACTTCGTCCGTCCGTTCGTAAAGATGCCGTCTGACATGCCGTGGCGAGGGCTTTTCCGCGAGCAGCTGTCCACTGGGATGGCCACGTCTGTGGCCCACAGAAAGGAACTGCTTGCAGAGCATTATGTTATGCTCCTTTACTGGGAGCATCTGGGCCTAGTCATGTAGGTGGTGTTGGGGCGTCATCAGGAGGCATCCTGTCGCAGTTCGTAATGCCGTGTTTTGGCAGGTCTGTAGCTTCATCAACTGCGTCCTGCTAGTCCCCGGCGACCATACGGGCGCTGCGTAGTTCAGAACCGGCCGGCCAATTACCTTGTATGTTGCCAACAACGTTTCTTTATCTTTGCCCCAAGTGCTGCCGGCCAGCGACTTGAGGATATAGTTGCGGCTCTGTACTTTGTTGACAATTGCGGTTGTATGCGCCGAGAAGGAGAGCAGACTGTCGAAGGTAACTCCGAGGATTTTCGGGTTATTCACCGTCGGCATTGTTACGCCATCGACGTGAACACCCAGTTGCAGTCTGACCTCCTTCGTCCAAGTGGTGAAAAGGGTTGCCGAGGTTTCACAGGGGATAGGGCAAGGCTCCTTGCAGTGAAGAAGCGAGAAAGTTCGGAGAGGTAACCGTTTACTTTCGAGCACAAGTCATCAATTCCATTCCCAGATGCCATTATCGAACAATCGTCAGCATAGGAGAACATATTAACACCCTCTGGTGGCTGAGGAAGCTTTGAGATGTAATAATTAAACAGTAGCGGGGACAGGACACCACCCTGTGGTACCCCCTGTTTAATTTTACGTGGCTTGCTAGTTTTGTCTCTGAAAATTACTGACGAGTGTCGACCACTCAGGTAATTCGCCGACCACCGTTTGAGTCCCTGTGGGAGTGAGGAGGCCTCTATATCTTCTAGTAGCGTTGAATGACTGACAGTGTCGAACGCCTTGGACAGGTCCAACGCTACTGGAATAGTTCTCTCACAGGGGCGGTTTTGGTTTAGGTCACGAGTTATCTGAGTGTTTATGGCGCTAGGTTCTGTTGTTGTTCTATGCACTTTACGGAACCCATGTTGATGCTTCGCTGGGGTCAGGTGGNTAGTTCTCTCACAGGGGCGGTTTTGGTTTAGGTCACGAGTTATCTGAGTGTTTATGGCGCTAGGTTCTGTTGTTGTGCTATGCACTTTACGGAACCCATGTTGATGCTTCGCTGGGGTCAGGTGGTTCGTAAAGTACGGGAGCAGCAGGGCCTCGAGTGTCTTCGCTACCGAGGAAAGGAGAGTTATCGGACGATAAGACTCTCCTTTGTTGGCTGGTTTCCCCGGTTTGAGCAGTGGGACCACCCTCCCCATTTTCCAGATGTCTCGAATGACGAGAGTGGCCATAGACAGGTTGAGGACCTCCGTTTGGTACGCTACTCCCGCAGGACCCAATTTTTTCAGCATCAACATGCATATTCCGTCGGGTCCAATGGCTTTGGAGGCTTTCACCTTCCCGATGGCTACCCTTACCTCACCCCTGGTGAAAACAAGAGGCGCACTTGGTTTTGGCATTTTGTGCAGCCTTCTGGTCACTCGACGTTTGGCCGTATCCACCGGAGGATGCAGAATGAACTGCCGGCTAAAATAGTTCGCGCATCTCTTCGGGTCCGACGTAGTCACCGAAGTCTATCTCGACTCTGTCGTCGCGCTTCGTCGGGTTGGTCAACGACCTCACGGTTGACCAAAGCTTGCTCACACCAGAGGCGAAGTTGCAGGTCTTCAAATGATCTTCCCATTTCTTCTGCTTATGTACGTTCACAAGTTGCCGAATCTCCGAATTGAGATCCCTAATACGGGGATTTCCGAGATCGGCCTGACGAAGGTTGTCGCGCTCATCAGCTAGAGCAGCCGCTTCGGCAGGAAAATTCGGACGTGGATCCTTAATACTTCCTGCTGGGATGAAGCGAGCTGCAGCAGCGGTGACAACCCTGCGGAACTTACGTTCACCTGCACGAATGGGTAGCGCCCTCAGTAACATCCGTGAAGCCTTTCCAGTCAGCTTTGGAGAAGTTGACATAAGTCCGGTGATCCACGGAAGCAAAGTCAGCTGATTTATCAATCGAGATGACTATGGGCAGATGGTCTGATCCTAGAGTCAGCATAGGTCGCCATGATACGCAGTTTATCAGACCAGTGCTGACAATTGTTAGATCTAGCGAGCTGCAGCAGCTGCCCATAATCCTGGTGGGCCTTCCGATAAAGACAGTTATCACCTCGATCTTCCTCTGGAGTCCGTTACAGTTAAATTGTAGCACCTTTGTGTACCTTGGGAGACCGATTGTGATGTGTGATGTTAAAGAGTTGTGTTGCCTGCCGGCCCCCTGCTGTATGTGCTGAAAAAGGGGGTGCTGCCTTGTGGTGGTGGTTGGTGGCGTCGCGGGGGAGGTATGCGACGGGGCAGCATAGCAGGGGCCCACATAGTCACTCGTCTAATCTCGCATGTTGCGAAGTCCTGAGCACGCCCTAAAGTGGCACCAGCCGAGGCAAGAGATGCACTTGACTGATGTCACGTTACGGTATATTCTGGACTGACAAACAGAGCAGATTGTCGGAGGGACTAGGAGTTGCCGGCGGCGGTGTGTGAGTGCTATTGTGTATGTTTGTGTGTCTATTGTTGTGTTGTGTTGGAGTGTGGGTGTGTGATTGTGTGCTACCCAGGCGGGTGGTAGTTTTCCGTGGAGGCGGTCCGGTTCGCACAGCATGGGGCCACGAACGACGTAGTCCATTGCCGGTGCGTACGTAGGCCCGAGCAGTTACGGAGGTGACTTCACTTGTCACAGGCATTGCACCTGACCGAGGTGAAGTTTGTATGCAGTCGTCTCTGGAATACGCAGCAGGTGTAGATTCCTGGCCCTGAGTTTGACTCTATTCCAGCCCTGAGCAGAAGGGTGCGGAGAAGTTGTAGCCCTAGAATCGAGCAACGTTTGATGGATTTCGCCGACTTAAACGGGGTTAGATCGCCGAAACAACAGCCCTTGGTCGCGTAAAACCCGAGTCATTCCGGTACGTAGAACCGGCTGTCGTGGGAATGTTCACCCGACAGTCGTTATCCCTGCTTACAACATGTCCAAGCCAACGCAATCGCTTATTTTTATGCGCTTAACTATGTCCATGTCGTTAAAAAGCTCATACAGTTCGTCATTCCATCTTCTCCGATATCCGCCATCCACGAAAATAGGGCCGTAGATTTTGCGTAGAATAGTTCTCTCGAAAGCCCCCAAAGCCTTCTCATCTTTGTTCGACATCGTCCAAGATTCTGCGTCATATAAAAGGACGGGCATGATGAGAGATTTGTAGAGCGTGAGTTTCGTTCGTCGAGAGAGGGCTCTGCTTTTNTGTTCGACATCGGCCAAGATTCTGCGACATATAAAAGGACGGGCATGATGAGATATTTGTAGAGCGTGAGTTTCGTTCGTCCAGAGAGGGCTCTGCTTTTCAATTGCCTACCGAGCCCAAAGTAGCACCTGTTGGCAAGAGTTATTCTTCGCTTGATCTCCAGGCTGACGTTGTTGGTGATGTTTATGCTGGATCCTAGGTAGTTATATCTGCTAACAGTGACGTATGTCCCGTAACGTGTGGACTCTTTATATGTTGCCAGGAGGTACTTCGTCTTTCCCTCGTTCACCGCTAGACCAACCTCTTTAGCATCTTTTTCTAAACTGGAAAATGCTGCGGTTACGTCCCTTTNATATATGTTGTAAGGAGGTACTTTTCCTTTCCCTCGTTCACCGCTAGACCAACCTCTTTAGCTTCTTTTTCTAAANAGTCCATTGCCGGTGCGTACGTAGGCCCGAACAGTTACGGAGGTGACTTCACTTGTCACAGGCATTGCACCTGACCGAGGTGAAGTTTGTATGCAGTCGTCTCTGGAATACGCAGCAGGTGTAGATTCCTGGCCCTGAGTTTGACTCTATGCCAGCCCTGAGCAGAAGGGTGCGGAGAAGTTGTAGCCCTAGAATCGAGCAACGTTTGATGGATTTCGCCGACTTAAACGGGGTTAGATCGCCGAAACAACAGCCCTTGGTCGCGTAAAACCCGAGTCATTCCGGTACGTAGAACCGGCTGTCGTGGGAATGTTCACCCGACAGTCGTTATCCCTGCTTACAACATGTCCAAGCCAACGCAATCGCTTATTTTTATGCGCTTAACTATGTCCATGTCGTTAAAAAGCTCATACAGTTCGTCATTCCATCTTCTCCGATATCCGCCATCCACGAAAATAGGGCCGAATGTTTTGCGTATAATAGTTCTCTCGAAAGCACCCAAAGCCTTCTCATCTTTGTTCGACATCGGCCAAGATTCTGCGACATATAAAAGGACGGGCATGATGAGATATTTGTAGAGCGTGAGTTTCGTTCGTCCAGAGAGGGCTCTGCTTTTCAATTGCCTACCGAGCCCAAAGTAGCACCTGTTGGCAAGAGTTATTCTTCGCTTGATCTCCAGGCTGACGTTGTTGGTGGTGTTTATGCTGGATCCTAGGTAGACAAAGGCCTTCACTACTTCAAAGTTATATCTGCCAACAGTGACGTGTGTCCCGTAACGCGTGGGCTCTATATATGTTGTAAGGAGGTACTTTTCCTTTCCCTCGTTCACCGCTAGACCAACCTCTTTAGCTTCTTTTTCTAAACTGGAAAATGTTGCGGTTAAGTCCCTTTGTTTCAGACGTACGATATCGATATCATCTACATACGCCACCAGCATAGTTCTTTTGCTATATATGGTGCCGCTGTGATTCAGATTGGAAACTCTTATTACGCTTTCCAGCATCAGATTGAAAAATTCGCACGAGAGTGAATCGCCTGGTCTAAAACCTCGTTTGGTCTCAAATGGCGCGGAGAGGTCCTTCCCAGGACGGAGCTGAAGGTTGTGCTCAACCTGACTCTACATAGCCGTATTAGTTTTGCGGGCATCCCATGTTTGGACATGGCGTCGTACAGGCAGCTAATCTTCGTGCTATCAAAAGCAGGTTTAAAGTCAACAAAAAGATGGTGTGCGTCCATTTTCTTATCTAGTGTCTTCTCCAGGATTTGACGTGCTGTGAAAATCTGGTAAATGGTGGACTTATCAGGTCTGAAACCTCACTGATAAGGTCCAATCAGCTGGTTCGTGAACGGCTTCAGTCTTTTACACAGTATCGTCGACAGGACCTTGTATGCAATATTCAGAAGGCTTATTCCGAGATAATTGACGCAAACGGCGGGATCTCCCTTCTTGTGGACTGGGCAAAGTGCACTGAGATTCCATTCTTCGGGTATGTATTCATCAGACCAAATTCTGCTTAAATGCTGGTACATACGCCCCACCAACTCTTCGCCACCGACTTTGAACAGCTCAGCCGGAATACCGTCGGCTCCGGGGCTTTGTTGTTCTTAAGCCGCTTTATTGCTGTTCTCACCTCGTCTTGGTCGAGTTTAGGGACGTGAGCTTCGTCCGTATACATTGACTCGGGTTCTCCTTCATCAAACGCGCCATCTGTTTGTCCATTTAAAAACAATGAAAAGTGTTCCCTCCATATCTCAAGGGTAATATGGACATCTGTTACCAGATTTCCATATTCATCTTTGCAGGAGTTAGCCCCGGTCTTAAAACCATTTGATTTCTGCCTTATTTTCTGATAGAATTTTTGAGCCGCGTTCCTGCCTGCCAGCATCTCAAGCTCTTCGCAGTTACGCCTTTCTGTCTCTCTTTTCTTTCTCTTGAAAAGGCGTCTCTGTTCCCTCCTTTTCTCCCGGTAGCGCTCAATTGTCGTGCGAGTCGCCATTGGCTGAAAGGTAGCTTTGTATACTGCGTATTTTTCTGCAGCAGCCACGCGGCACTCTTCGTCGTACCAGTTGTTTCTGCGCGGTACGAGGGGATTGGGAGATAGAGTCCCACTGCTCATTTATGTCCAGGCGATGAGGTGTTGCTTGATTAAGCAGGATTAAGAGTCGGTTACTAAATTTTTCGGCTGTCCGTTGTGACTGGAGGTTTGCTATGTCGAACTTTCGCCGCGTTGCCTGCTGCACGTTTGTTATTGCACAGAGCCGCATACGGACCTTAGCTGCAACAAGGTAGTGATCCGACTCGATGGTGACACCTCGAATAGAGCGCACGTCAAGAACGCTCGAAGCGTATCTTCCATCTATCACAACATGATCAATTTGGTTCTTTGTTCTTTGATCAGGGGACACCCAAGTTGCTTGACTACCATGTTCCGTGCAGCGGCGAAGTCGATCAGCCTCTCTCCGTTGTCGGAGGTGTTGTCATGAAGGCTGAATTTTACGACTGTTGGGCCAAATATTCCTTCTTTGCCCACCCTGGCGTTAAAGTCGCCCAGAACGATTTTAATATCGTGGCGTCGTCCACGTCGTCCTTTTCTTCTGTCGGGGCGTGCACACAAATTAGGCTGATGTTGCTAAATTTCGCCTTTATGCGGATTGTGGCGATTCGCTCACTGATGGGCGTGAACCGGGAGACAAGGTGTCGGAGTCTCCGCCCAACCACAAATCCGACACCAAATTTGTGCGCTCATGGCAGCTGTAGTAGATGTCGCATGCTACAAATTTTTTGCAGCCATGCCCCGTCCATCGCATTTCCTGAACTGCGGTGATGTCAGCCTGGTATTTTGTTATGACATCCAGCAGTTGGATAGAGGCCCTTTCCCTATAGAGGGTCCGGACATTCCAGCTGCATATCCGTAATTCATAGCCCTTGTTCCGTTAGCGGGGTCGTCAACGTGTGGGGATGCAGTTAACCGAGGCTTTTATGGTATTTACATTGGCTATATTTTTTTACGTGGCGGGTCGCAAACCTAGCGCAGAACCATTGCTGGGGTGGATGGTATTCAACCGGATACACATTTGTATAGCGGGCCGCTTGCTCCAAGACGGTGAGCAGACGCTGCAGACTTCAGTGAACCCTTAAACCCTCCGAAGCTCCCTCTCTTTCTACCGTGACCCAAGGCTCCACTCGGGTTGCTTACCGCATCTTGCACATGGGTTGCGCGAACGAGGACGCAAGAGTCGGGATTGAGTATAGCCATGCAACTGTAACTGCATACCCAGCACAACGAGTATACCCCATTGCACTCCGCATATGTACTTCACACAATCCAAAAAATGAATAAATTAACAAATAAACAATTTTTGGAACTTGGAATCAGCTGTATACGTACATATCTACATTGCTATACCTCTACGTTGGTTTAGGGTGCGCTATCAAATCTTGCTTGTATTTTTTCCAAGTTAGCACCACAATCCGTCTATTGATTACAGGTTACGATCAACTGTACATTTATATAAATAGAGCGTGTGTGAATCGGTAACAAAGTTCGCGGCGAGTAAATTTTTGACAACTATGAGGTAAATAAAATATCAGTAGCTCATGAGGCTATTGAAATTTTTGACAAATGCATAGAAAATTTTGCCAATTGCAAAGATTGTTGATGTGTGTAATTTTTCGTTAAATAACAGCTTAAATTGATGAATTGCAATCAGCGATGGTAGATGTTTTCTAAAAATGTTAATTTCACTTCAATTTGTAATATTTTTTCCGCATAAATCTGCGGTTATCAAAAATTTACTGCTGTCAAAAAATATTTAATTTCACACAGCAGTTTGGCAAAACTTTCTCACCATAGTAAAACTATTATTCAACAGCCTTCCCCGTAGAACTTTGTTACCGATTCACACACGCCCGTATACAAATATCTCGATTACTTATTATAAATTGGGAGCGAAGATAATCTGCTTATCTCCGCAAACCCACATATTTTAAACAAAACGTCTAACCGTCGCTTATATTCTGCCGTGAACAAATAATACACTTTCATATCGCGCTGCGTGCGCCAGAAAGGAACCTAGCCTCCCACTTTTCCAAAATCTCAAAATTTGTATATCAATTCTCAAGTATTTTGTCACGGTACTTTTTTTTGAAATCAAAACATGCCTGCAAATTCAATGGTAGAATGTCTTTTTAATTCAAACAATCTCGTAAATTTTTTTTACACATTTCGAAAAAGAGAATCTTGGGGATCACACTGCCACACTGCTGGAGGCGAAGCTTCAGGATCTCAAAGCACGTTGGGAAAGCTAACAAATCTCGTACAAAAACGTCTGCCTTAAAGTTTAAATAGTCGGCACGGTTGATCCGGATTAACTCGGACTTAATTCGGATCAACTGCAGTTAATTTCCGAGTTTATCCACATTAACGCTGCCGTCTTTTCTAGCTTTTGCCGACGAAAACAGGTTTCAGCCGATTTCACAGAAGAAACTTCAATTAAGTTCCAATTTTGTACGGACGTCTTCTACATATGCAAGTTCCAAATTCTTCGACCACCTTAAGCTTTTCCAAGCTAGCCCTTTCGACAGAAATGTCAACACACNTATCCACATTAACGCTGCCGTCTTTTCTAGCTTTTGCCGACGAAAACAGGTTTCAGCCGATTTCACAGAAGAAACTTCAATTAAGTTCCAATTTTGTACGGACGTCTTCTACATATGCAAGTTCCACCTTAAGCTTTTCCAAGCTAGCCCTTTCGACAGAAATGTCAACACACGATATTCTAACTCTTTTAACGATAATTCCATGCCTTGTATAAAAGTAACTCCGTACTACTAAAATTTTCTATGGGAGCTATGAGGAGTGGCCATCCTTCCGTGATATGTTCACGGCCGTATATCTAAATCACCCGATGCTTACCCCTGCTCAAACGTTAATTCATTTACAGAACAAAACATAAGGAAAGGTAGGTGAAATAGTGATACACTATAAGCTCTGTGATGAAAACCTTTTATTGGCCTGGGAAGCATTAAGAGCCCGTTTTGAGAACAAACCGATTTTAACAGATAAACAGCTGAAAGCCCTTTTCAACATTTCCCCTGTCACCTCAAAAAATAGTGAAGGCATTCAAAGAGTTCAAAACACGATTAATGATTGTCTTCATGCTTGAAATCTCAAGATTTTTCCAATTGGGACCCAATGTTAATTTACCTGTGTTGACCAAGCTTCCCGAAAAAACTCTCTCACTTTGGGAACAATCTCTGAAGTCTAGAAAAGACTTTCCTGACTTGACGCCAATGGACTCGTTTCTAACTAGTCGGTATGAAGTAGTTGAACGTTTACAAAACTACAAAACCACTAAACCCCGCAACTCTTTTCCTAAAAAAACATCCCAAATAATCCAATCTTATCATTCCCAAGAAGAATTCATGTTCAACTGTAAACTTTGCAAGAATAATCACTCGCGGAATCTCTGCCCCCAATTCCCGAAACTAGCCGTTCCCGAACGCACCAAGTTCGTAGAAAAAAGCGTAGCAAAATACTGCTCATACAGCAAATCCACTAAAGTTCGGGTGGCATTTAATGCTTTCAAACCAACGGCATTTCGAATTTCTCTAAGCGATTTATCGATCGGAGCGACGTTGCAAACTGATCTCATGTTCGTCATTTTAAATTGGCGTTTATACAAATATGTATTCAACGGGGATATACAGAAAATGTATCGCCAAATTCTTCTACACGAAGATGATCAACAATACCAACGGATTCTCTTCCGTAGAAAAAAGTACCCTAAACTGACATAAAAAATGGGCTGTCATATAAATTAAATTGTGTTTCTCCAATTACCAACACGATTGAATATATCTTTGCAGAGATCGTAACCAACTCGAATAAGATTCTTATAGGCTGTATCTATCGGCCAAATAAAACATCTTTCATTGAGTTTATGGAAGCCCTAACTGTATCGCATAGCAATATAGTCATATCTGGAGAATTTAATTGTGACTTACTTCGCAATAATACTTTTACACTGAATATGCAAAACCTTGGCCTTTTCGCCGTAAACACACTGAACCCTACACATTTTACCCAAACAAACAATGCGCTCCTCGATATATTCCTTGTTAATTATTTGTCTAACGTTCTTCTCTATGATAATTATAGATAATTAGCTGCGCCTAGTTTATCAAAACACGACTTAATTTTAATTATTTACGATTTCGACTTAAGAAATCTTAGGCGAAACACGTATTTATATCGTGACTTTAATCGGATCGATTATGATCAACTTAAGAGGTCGGTCGACGCCATTGATTGGGGTTTAGTACGCGATTTGACATCAACTGATGATCAAGTAAACTTTTTGCAATACCAAATTAACACACTCTTTAGGTTTTTTTCGGGCTGGCGAAAAAATTGTTCCTCCACTGAACCCTCCCCGAGNTTTTATTTTTTTTTCGGGCTGGCGAAAAAATTGTTCCTCCACTGAACCCTCCCCGAGGGTGCCGGCTGGAAATGGATAGTCCAGTATGTTCTGTGCGTTGTCAGAACGGTATCCAGCTAAGATCAGGGGGAATCGCGGGAAGGCTCGCTGCTCTTCAATAGCACCGCCCATCGCAATGCCCTTTGATCATGGTACGGAGGTTTCCGTCAATCCAAGGTGTTAAGCGGACCATGCCTATTGGACGACGTTTGCAGTCGGGGGTAACGGACTGTATTTCTACGGTGCCTCACTGACACCGGGCCGCCTCAGTGAGTAACGGTGACCTTACCATGGCGGGCAGACTTTTTCCCCTCTTCACTCGCTAGGTCGCTTGCTAGGCCACCTCGGCTTCGGTACAGCCCCACGCTGTTTCTCTTGGGTTCCTATCGGGTTTCCTTTTTGAACAGTGACTGGGCGGGCGACCGTGAGAACCAGAAAATATGCAAAACCTAAAAACAGCCTCGGACAATAAAAAGTCTGATAAACACCCACAACTAAGGGACACGACTAACAAGAACTCCACGGACAGTACATCGGACAACAAAATACAGGACTCACTTCCCCTAGACACGACCAACAAGGACTGTACGGACAGACCTCGACTGGGTAGTCCGAGCCTCTCCACGAAGGAGGAGCTCCTCCTATTCAGTCAGGAGACTTTGACGTCAGATGGTGGAGCAAGTACTGTGGGCCACAGTACTCCGTCATCTAATCAAGAGCTTTCTACGGCTGCCAAGGGGCAGCAAAATATCAAACCCTCGACGTCGAAGGCAATTCGAAAAAACCAAATCCGGCGGGCTCTATCTATCCTCGGTAGGATAGAGGGGAATGAGACCAAAGGGATCGTGCACCCGAAGGACGCCGAAGACAAAAACCGTTTTCAGGCGGTGGTGGATGAGTACCGGCTGTAAAGGCCACCGAACACAAGAATGCGGGAAAGCGGAATAGGTCCTAAGATGAGGTAGAAGTTGCCTCAAAAAAGGGGAGGTTTTCTGCTGACCAGGCAAGTGCGGCTGCTTCAGCAGGGCACAGCCGGATGGCCATCTCCCCAGTTTCGACTCTGCGGAGGTAGTGCGCGGTTGCAGGGTAGTCAAATGTGAGGACCAACTCTCAAAGGTTTGCCTGGAGAAGAGCTTGGCGAGCATCAGTGATGCTTGGGAGGGTTTGAGGCTCAAGCTCATCCCTGCCAGTTACATCCCCAGGAGGCCCAGACTTGCATTTAGCTCCCACGTGTAGAGATGGATAGCGCGGCGCTGCTAAAATATATGCGTACACACAACCGAGAAATCCCGATGGACGACTTGGTGATCCTTAAGGCTGAAGAGGCACAAACAACCAGCATGTCCTTCTTACTCCCCATTGGTGAGGAAAGTATCGAGGCTTTGGAAAAGGTCGACTGTCTCCTTCACTCTGGTATCCGGCGAGCCAAAGTAAAAATTTTCCGGGCGAACAATGCGGAAGAAGAAGAGCCTGACGTGGTCGACGACGCAAATAAGCTGCTGGAAGGCATGCTGCTCGCTGATCCAACTGCTGACCCAAATTTATAATGGGTCTAAAGGTTGTCCAGATTAACCTGCAGCACTCGAGGCTGGCCACGGACAACCTTTCCGTCTTCCTGGTGAAGGAAGATGTCGACATCGCGCTCATTCAGGAGCCCTGGGTATGGAACACTGAGGTTAAGGGTGTGCACCTGAATGGATACGAGGTATTCTACAAAAAATCGGACGGTAAGCCTAGATCTTGTGTTGTGGTTAAATCTCAATACCATACTTTTCTCATCCCTTCCCACAGCACATCGGATCTAACAGCCACGAAATTAGAAGCGGCTGGTGGTACCAGCATGGTCATCGCTTCGTGCTACATGCCACACAACGAGGACGCACCACCGGATGTGGTTCGTAGACTAGTGGAAAACTTTCAGTCGGAAAATCTACTTATCGGATACGATTGCAACTCCAGGCATTCGATCTGCGGCAGCTCGGAAATAAATCCTCGCGGTGAGTTTCTTGTCGATTACATTCTTAGCACTAACCTAATAATTTGTAATCGAAATAGCACTCCTACGTTCACGTTTCCTAGCACTGATACTTTTAGGGGATGGGAAGAAGTGCTTGATATAACACTAACTAACGATTGTAGTAGTAGAGGTAGCATTAAAGCAGACAACTGGATAGTATTTGATCGGAAATCTTTTTCGGTTCATAGGTACATACTGTACAACTTATCGGTTAGCCAGAAAGTTTCCCTTCCTTTTCGTAACCCAAAGAGAACAAATTGGCGGCGGTTCGCCACTGTGGTCAGTAACAAACTTGGGAAACATTACAATAATAATTTAACGACCTTGGAAGATATAGAAACCCACTGCAACAAATTCGTTAAGGCTATGGGACCGGCCTTTAAAGTCTCCTATCTCGTAAGCTTCGGGCGGAACTAATATCCTCCATGGTGGGGAGAGGAGATCTCGGAACTTAGGAAAGAGTCTAGCAAAGCTTTCAACTTAAGCTATTCCACGGGCAACTGGCAGACCTATAGAGATAGCCTGAGAATTTACAAAAAAGCAATTTGCAAAGCAAAAGAGGAATCCTGGAGGGATTTCTGCTCTTCTATTGAATCAACGAAAGAATCCGCAAGAATGGGGAGGATCCTATCCAAGGAACACAGCAATCCTTCGTTCCTAAAAGGGAAGATGGAGGATGGACCAATAGTTCTAAGGGGTCATTAGAACTCCTTCTTCGTACCCTTTTTCTAGGCTGTGACCTAAATCAGGCCTCAGGTGTATATAGCAACGTAGCGGCACCATCCATTAATGTCGTTAACGAAATAATCATGCGGGAGAAGATTGCATGGGCAATTAACAGCTTCTCTCCGTACCAATCTCCGGGTCCGGACGGGATTTTTCCAGCAATGCTACAGGAGGCCCAGTCGAGGGCTATTTCATGGCTGGAGAGCATTTTCAAAGCATGCATAATGCTCAACCATGTTCCGTCTGCTTGGCAAAGTGTTAATGTAGTTTTCATTCCCAGGGTAGGCAAGAGAGGACACATGGTGCCTGAAGACTTCAGACCCATCAATTTCTCGTCTTTTGTACTGAAAACTTTCGAGCGGCTACTGGACATGCACCATCGTTCGAAACTAGGCAATGGAGAATTGTCTACTGCACAGCATGCTTACCTAAAAGGGCGCTCCACAGAATCTGCGCTCCATGAGGTCATACACAAGGTAGAGTCATCGCTGGAAAATAAACAGGGAAGGGGTCAAAGTTGTTGCGTATGGTATCCGGATTGTGCATAAATGTGATAAGCGAAATGCTTTAAAGAGCAATGGGGGAATTAGGTTCTTGGGCAAATGGCTGCGGGCTCAACGTTAATCCCTCGAAGACCGAATTACTATTATTCACTACAAGAAAAAAGATTCCTAATTTTAACCTACCTTCCTTGAACGGGCTTACTCTCTCTCTTTCCCCTTACGCTAAGTATTTGGGAGTCATTCTCACACCGAAATTAAACTGGAAAATGAATACAGAGCAGCGAGTAAAAAAGGCCTATGGTGCTCTGTATTCCTGCAAGAAAATTCTGGGTAAGAGGTGGGGCCTACGACCTGATCTTATGCTATGGATGTACAAGGCCGTGATTCGCCCAATTATTGCATACGGTTCGCTGGTTTGGTGGAAAGGCGTAGAGATGAACTACATACGCACAATGTTAGGCAGGGCACAAAGGTCAGCCTGCCTTATGCGACTGGGGCGATCAGATCATGTCCGATGGAATGTATGTCATCTCTAATCTGCCACCGATTGATCTCTTTATCAAGGAAAGTGCTTCACAGAGTGCGCTCAGGTTGAGGGAACTTGGATTGTGGAAAGAACATACGTACGGGTATGGACGTATCCTGTATTCTTTCAAGGACCAAAGCATTCGCGAAAAAACTGACTACATTTGTCCTTCGCTTCTCTTCAAGAAAAACTTCGGCACGATTTTTCCATCAAGAAAGGAGTGGAAGGATCCTATTTTTACTTCGAAGTATCCATTTTTACGGACGGTTCAAAAATGGCTTGTGGGGCAGGGGCGGGAATTTTTTCAACCGACCTCTAAATTGAAGAGTCTATGCGATTACCTAATTCGGCCAGTGTTTTTTAGGCAGACGTCTTTGCCATAAATGAGGAGTACAAAATAATTTTAGCCTCGAAGCTAGCGAGAACCAGCATTGGTATTTTCTCAGATAGTCAGACAGGGATCAAGGCACTTGGCTCTGTAAGCATCACCTCCAGTATAATAAAACAGTGCAGGGAGAACGTTATGGTTTTAGCTGACAGGCACGTCGTTGCACTGATCTGGGTGCCGGGGCACAGCAGAATTCATGGCAACGAGATGGCTGACAAGCTGGCCAGGAATGGGTCGGCTCTGGATATCTCAGAGGCAAAGGAGGTGCCGGGGCACAGCAGAATTCATGGCAACGAGATGGCTGACAAGCTGGCCAGGAATGGGTTGGCTCTGGATATCTCAGAGGCAAAGGAGGTTCTTGTGCCTCTGAGCTATATCAAGAGACGCATCTCTCAGCACTGGAAAAATGTAGCTAACAGTGGGTGGAAAAACCTACACTCGTGTAGGGTCTGCAGGAGTCTGTGGCCCACCTACTGTGCAAAACGCACTGCTTTTCTTATCGAACTAAACAGGTGGGATCTATCTCGACTGACTGCCGTTTACATAGGCCACTGGGCCGTGGAAATCCATGCTGCAAGACTAGGACCGGAACACAACATATCTTGTCGTAGTTGTAATTCACCTGATGTAGAAGAAACGGTGGAGCATCTGCTCTGCGATTGCCCAGCACTATGTAGGACCAGAATCAGGCTTCTAGGCAAACCCTTCCTCTGCGGTTTAACAGACATAAGTGATATTAACCCACTGCAACTTCTTAAGTTCTTAAACTCCACAGGCTGGGTTTGAGATATATAACCGACTTGTGCTGCTTTCTTTTCAGATTTAAATTGCGAGTAGTGGTTTTAAAATGGCACGCATAAGTGGTAATTGGAGTTGTTAAACTCGCCACTTCAACCAACACACTTTTTAACAGATACACATCTCACTTGTTCAAAGGTCGCAAACGCATACGAACCGTCCTTGGTTTAATCAAGACATTAAAAGACTTATAAATCAGCGTAACTCAGCATATAACAAATGGAAGCTCTTTAAAACAGATGCCTTCCTCACCGACTACCAAATACTGAAGAAGGAGGCCATGAGGGCCATACGAATACAAAAGAGGAAATATTATGAACACCGATTCAGTGTAGCAGTCGGTTCCAACCAAACATGGTAACAGATTCGAGAGATAGGTATTGGCAAAAAAATAAATACAGCAAACTTTGATGTTGATTTTAATGTGCTTAATCAAAAATTTACTGAGCCAAGCAAAGGAAATATCAGCTACGATGACTATAGTTTCTACCCTCATAACAAATTAAAAAAATTCAATTTTGCCTGTGTTGATGATTGCGACGTAGTTCAGTCAATACTTGCCATTAAATCTAATGCTGTAGGGCTGGATGGTATTCACCCCAAGTTCCTTAAATGCATTCTACCAAAAATTGTGCCGCATCTAACCTGCACACTGAACGTTATCCTAACCAAATCGGAGTTTCCTAGCTGCTGGAAGAAGGTCAAAATAATTCCGATCCGCAAGCCAAATGGCGAGTATAGACCGATAGCCATCCTATCGTTTCTATCCAAGGTGGTGGAGCACCTGATGTATAAGCAAATATATTATTTAAAAAAAAAAAANCGGCTCTGGATATCTCAGAGGCAAAGGAGGTGCCGGGGCACAGCAGAATTCATGGCAACGAGATGGCTGACAAGCTGGCCAGGAATGGGTTGGCTCTGGATATCTCAGAGGCAAAGGAGGTTCTTGTGCCTCTGAGCTATATCAAGAGACGCATCTCTCAGCACTGGAAAAATGTAGCTAACAGTGGGTGGAAAAACCTACACTCGTGTAGGGTCTGCAGGAGTCTGTGGCCCACCTACTGTGCAAAACGCACTGCTTTTCTTATCGAACTAAACAGGTGGGATCTATCTCGACTGACTGCCGTTTACATAGGCCACTGGGCCGTGGAAATCCATGCTGCAAGACTAGGACCGGAACACAACATATCTTGTCGTAGTTGTAATTCACCTGATGTAGAAGAAACGGTGGAGCATCTGCTCTGCGATTGCCCAGCACTATGTAGGACCAGAATCAGGCTTCTAGGCAAACCCTTCCTCTGCGGTTTAACAGACATAAGTGATATTAACCCACTGCAACTTCTTAAGTTCTTAAACTCCACAGGCTGGGTTTGAGATATATAACCGACTTGTGCTGCTTTCTTTTCAGATTTAAATTGCGAGTAGTGGTTTTAAAATGGCACGCATAAGTGGTAATTGGAGTTGTTAAACTCGCCACTTCAACCAACACACTTTTTAACAGATACACATCTCACTTGTTCAAAGGTCGCAAACGCATACGAACCGTCCTTGGTTTAATCAAGACATTAAAAGACTTATAAATCAGCGTAACTCAGCATATAACAAATGGAAGCTCTTTAAAACAGATGCCTTCCTCACCGACTACCAAATACTGAAGAAGGAGGCCATGAGGGCCATACGAATACAAAAGAGGAAATATTATGAACACCGATTCAGTGTAGCAGTCGGTTCCAACCAAACATGGTAACAGATTCGAGAGATAGGTATTGGCAAAAAAATAAATACAGCAAACTTTGATGTTGATTTTAATGTGCTTAATCAAAAATTTACTGAGCCAAGCAAAGGAAATATCAGCTACGATGACTATAGTTTCTACCCTCATAACAAATTAAAAAAATTCAATTTTGCCTGTGTTGATGATTGCGACGTAGTTCAGTCAATACTTGCCATTAAATCTAATGCTGTAGGGCTGGATGGTATTCACCCCAAGTTCCTTAAATGCATTCTACCAAAAATTGTGCCGCATCTAACCTGCACACTGAACGTTATCCTAACCAAATCGGAGTTTCCTAGCTGCTGGAAGAAGGTCAAAATAATTCCGATCCGCAAGCCAAATGGCGAGTATAGACCGATAGCCATCCTATCGTTTCTATCCAAGGTGGTGGAGCACCTGATGTATAAGCAAATATATTATTTAAAAAAAAAAAAAACATTCATTAGTAAATGAATACCAGTCTGGATTCAGGGAAAATCGAGGTTGTATCCCTGCACTGCTGAATGTCACCGACGATATTAGGCAAAAACTGGATGAGAGCTAAATGGCCTTTCTCACCCTTCTGAATCACTCTAAAGCATTGGATACCGTCGACCAACGCTTATTGTTCTTAAAACTTGCAAATATTTTCAACTTCTCGACCTCAGCGTCAAACTTAATATACTCGTATATGTCAGATAGGTCGCAAGCAGTATGCGCGGGTAATTCTTTATCTTGTTTGGCTCCTGTAGTGCNTATGAGAACTAAATGGCCTTTCTCACCCTTCTGAATCACTCTAAAGCATTGGATACCGTCGACCAACGCTTATTGTTCTTAAAACTTGCAAATATTTTCAACTTCTCGACCTCAGCGTCAAACTTAATATACTCGTATATGTCAGATAGGTCGCAAGCAGTATGCGCGGGTAATTCTTTATCTTGTTTGGCTCCTGTAGTGCAAGGTGTGCAACAAGGTTCCGTTCTTGGTCGTTTCTTATTTATTTTATACGTAAACGACCTAACTAAACTACTTGAGCATTGTAGGATTCATGTATATGCTGATGACGTGCAGCTGTACCTCAGCTGCCCACCTGACGCAATTAATACTTGCATCAGAAATCTTAATTATGATTTAGACTATGTCAACGGTTGGGCTTCTAAGATTGGCCTGGTCATAAACCCTAGTAAATCACAATGCATTGTTATACATAACAAAAACTTTCGGCTCGAGAGCTTTGACAATGTTACGCTGAATAACTCTACAATACGGTACGTTGACTCCGCCAAAATCCTTGGTATAATTTTCAACAGAACTCTAACCTGGAACAACCACATCTACGGAGCGATCGGGAAAGTTTATAGTATGCTGCGATTAAAATCCGCCTACTTGTTAAAAGTTACCTGATACCGACACTTTTATATGGTTCAGAGGTGTTTGCTAAGTGTGATAGTGTATGCAATAACAAGCTTAATTTACTGTACAACAATATTTCCCGGTATATATGCGGCAATAGAAAGCGTGATCATATTTCGAATTTTGCCACAAAGATTTTTTCAATCTCGTTTAATGACCTATTAAAGTTAAGGTGTCTCGTAATGCTGCATAAAATTTTAGTCACGAATGAACCGCAGTATCTAAAGTGCCGATTACATTATACCCGGTCAACTAGATTTTTACAGCTGTTACACTCGAAATACAACACCTCAATATCCGAGCTGCAATTCTTTGTCCACGCTATTCGTCTTTGGAATGGCATCCCATCCGCATTGAGACTTATCAAAAGACCCGTGCATTTTAAAAGCGAGCTCTACAATTTATATGCCTAATGAAATATAGATATATATAACTAATCGTTCCTTCTGCTGTTTCTCCTTATTACTCTATTCTCTCTATCTCTAGTTTTCCTTTAAAAAATAAGTTTTTTCATAAGATAAAAGTAGATATAAGATGCAAATATTTTCACTAGATTTAAATTGCGTTTTATGTAATTCTAAATGTCACAGCGCTGAAATATAGCCAACGGCAGTTGCGTTGAAGATTGAAAAAAAAACTGAAAAAAAATATGACACTCTCTGGCTTAGCACTTACGACTGTGACTTTTGTAGTTAGTTGCGCTCCATATCTTGTCATTCGGACTCGCAAATGATTCAATGGATTCTCATCCTTTAGTTAACAGAATCCTACAAAAAGAAACCTATGTCGATGACATTTTATCGGGCGGTAAAAATATTCCCTCTTGTTTGAAAGCGCAATCTCAACTCCTCCAATGTCTTCCCGCAGCTGGTTCTCCACTCAAGGAAATCACAGCCAATCATTCCGAGCTATTGACTCAAATTTTCTAAGATTTCATTGCTCAAGTTCTACTAAAACTATGGGTATCCGATGGAATGCGTTAAACGATTCCTTTTCGTAAAACATAGAGCCAATGAAGTCAGCTTCGAGTGCTACGAAGAGACAAGTTTTATCCTCAATCTCGAAATTTGACCCCGAAGGGTGGCTGGCGCATAGAAAAGGAACAAAGTCAAAGCGGTAGAAGTTATAGCTGCTATTTCGGAGATCACCACATCTCCTCATCAGACTTCTTTTTTCTAGATTTCAGCAGGGATCGAACCCGCGTCATCGATGTACAAAATCAGAAGTGTTAACCACTGAGCTATGCACACCCCGTAAACTCGTGTTGCTAAGTCATTTTCCTTATTCAATCTATTGTACAAGGATTATTTATAAGAAAAAACTGAAAAAGCAACAAAGTCTAAGCGGTAGAAGTTATAGCAGCTATTTCGGAGATCACCATATCTCCTCATCAGACATCTTTTTTCCAGACTCCAGGAGGGATCGAACCCGCGTCATCGATGTACAAATTAAGAAGCGTTAACCACGGAGCTATGCACACCCCGTAAATTCGTGTTGCTAATTCATTTTCCTTATTCNATCTTTTTTCCAGACTCCAGGAGGGATCGAACCCGCGTCATCGATGTACAAAGTAAGAAGCGTTAACCACGGAGCTATGCACACCCGTAAATTCGTGTTGCTAATTCATTTTCCTTATTCAACCTACTGATATCAAGTTTAGCTGATTTGCCGCTATGTGAAGCAAAGCAAAGCAAAATCTTGGGCAACTGTCAACTTTTGCCCGCTTTGGCAATCAGCTGTCTACATTTGTCTATTCTTTATTCTTTTATCGCTATTATTAATCCATATTATTATATTGCTATCTATTTTACAGATAAAAAATNTTCGTGTTGCTAATTCATTTTCCTTATTCAACCTACTGATATCAAGTTTAGCTGATTTGCCGCTATGTGAAGCAAAGCAAAATCTTGGGCAACTGTCAACTTTTGCCCGCTTTGGCAATCAGCTGTCTACATTTGTCTATTCTTTATTCTTTTATCGCTATTATTAATCCATATTATTATATTGCTATCTATTTTACAGATAAAAAATATGGAGGAAAAGGAGAACGCAAAAGCTGTCAAAGCGTTTATTGTAGCATACCTTCTGCGTTTCGCGCTATGTTGTCAAAATTTGAACTGTCAAGCAAAGCGAGGAAAGTTGTATGTGAATGGCCCTTTAAAGCAAGTGAAGCAAAGCTCCCATTTGGCCACCCCTCATACGTTTTAGTATATTCCAAATGACTTTTGACAGTTCTCAAAGCGAAGCAAGCAAAGTAAGCCTGTATTGCTCCAGTGCCTTAAGTTTTGTTTACTTGAATATTAGACATCTCCAAATATTAAGTATTTGAGTATTTAATGCCCAGACTGGTAACTATACATATAATAAAATTGTAACAGGTCGATGTTTGTACATTATAGATATTAAAGAAAAATTAATGCACAGAAGACATANATGTTGTCAAAATTTGAACTGTCAAGCAAAGCGATGAAAGTTGTATGTGAATGGCCCTTTAAAGCAAGTGAAGCAAAGCTCCCATTTGGCCACCCCTCATACGTTTTAGTATATTCCAAATGACTTTTGACAGTTCTCAAAGCGAAGCAAGCAAAGTAAGCCTGTATTGCTCCAGTGCCTTAAGTTTTGTTTACTTGAATATTAGACATCTCCAAATATTAAGTACTTGAGTATTTAATGCCCAGACTGGTAACTATACATATAATAAAATTGTAACAGGTCGATGTTTTTACATTATAGATATTAAAGAAAAATTAATGCACAGAAGACATATCAACCATTTNTTGGAGGAAAAGGAGAGCGCAAAAGCTGTCGAAGCGTTTATTGTAGCATACCTTCTGCGTTTCGCGCTATGTTGTCAAAATTTGAACTGTCAAGCAAAGCGAGGAAAGTTGTATGTGAATGGCCCTTTAAAGCAAGTGAAGCAAAGCTCCCATTTGGCCACCCCTCATACGTTTTAGTATATTCCAAATGACTTTTGACAGTTCTCAAAGCGAAGCAAGCAAAGTAAGCCTGTATTGCTCCAGTGCCTTAAGTTTTGTTTACTTGAATATTAGACATCTCCAAATATTAAGTACTTGAGTATTTAATGCCCAGACTGGTAACTATACATATAATAAAATTGTAACAGGTCGATGTTTTTACATTATAGATATTAAAGAAAAATTAATGCACAGAAGACATATCAACCATTTTTAAAATTTTTGTCTGTCTGTCTATCTGTATGTTTGCACGCGCATCACTCGAAAACTAAAGCATGGAATTGACCGATGTATTGCTAGAGGTCTAACTTAAAATATAGAACGTAAAAATTACAGAGTTGCCACCTGTTTGAAAATTGCAGGTTAAGTAAATTGATAAGAAAAAGCGAATATTGCAATATGGGCGTCAAAAGAAAGAGGTTTATGAAGAATTACAGCCGAAAATATTCTTTAAGGGTTGCCACCTATTTGAAAATTTTAATTTAATTTAATTTATAAGATAATCAGAATTTTACAATATGGGTATCAAACTGAAGAGGTTTAGAAAATTTTACTGTCGAAAATATTTTAGAGGGGGTGCGCAACGCTGCAACGACTGCGTACTTGATAGCTCAATGGTTTGCAGTTTGTTGCGCCGATGTTGTTTTAGAGATATGGTGAAAATAAATAAAGACGGGAATTAGTCTTCCGTATAAAATGTAATTCATTTATTACAAAGTATAAAAGCTATGTATGAACAAATATTGGATTGGAAAATTGACTTTTACCTTAATCGCTTATGACGTCGGGTGATGGCTGATAGTCGTCCTCTGTTGATCTCCGGAAAAGAAGTGAGCGATCTCCTTTTTACGCAATTAAGTTCAACCTCCAAGCAGTAAAACTGTTTGGAGGGGTAACTTAACGAAAGTTAATTTGGCGGGAAGTATTACTAACGGCCAATATTGTGGGTTATTAATACATGCAAATGTATACATGCATATGTGGATAAATGAACATTAGTGTGGTACACCCGTTGCATTATTTTGAGTTTAGGGTGGAGGCCTAAACATACCGGCCCCCTTGCTACAAGCAACATCTATTACGACTCAGCCATCACAATGGCTGTGACTTGAATAGAAAAAGGCTGACGGACCCAAGTCAGGATTAGGGGGTCTTGCGAAAGAGAAGGGGTCATAGCGAGGCCCATGGCTACTTTGAGTGAATGCAAGTAGATGGGGTGGGACTGACTCCACCTGACTGGACTGCCTCTTCGTCTTTTACCTTTTCTTATCTATTTATTTGCTCTACTTAGCTTCCAAACATAGGCATGAACTATTTTTTTGCTTATGTCGGCTGTAGATAAGGTGGGTGGTAAAGACCGCGCCCACCGACGTGCCAGGCTGGGCTAGCAAGCATGCCCTCCACCAAACCACCCTACCTCCAAATTCAGCGACGTAACAATGGCACCCAACGTTATAGACCAGATACCTTTTTATCTTCCGATGATCTCTCTATAACCTATCAATCTTCCAGCTATATCTGTCGTATCCTTATTATCCTTTCCTTTTCGCCTCCCGGACTGAGTAGGGTTTTTACAGCATCATAGTTTATATTCGTTGACAACAATTTGTGCAGTAAGGACTAGCATTTATATAGTGGGGTATCTGTTTTGCTTGTAGAGTGCCTTATGCAGGTTGCAACATTGGTTTAAGTGGTATCTGCAAGCAATACAGGTACATTTGGGGAAAATATTAGTCGTGTGTACAATAGAGTAGGCTACCACACTTGTGGTTCAATACCGCAGATGTGTCAGGTAAATACTACATATGCAAGAGGGTTTGAGGGTGAATGTGACAACCACGGTTAGAGCCTGAGCGGAGCTGTGTCACATCCGTTTGTCTTGTGTGGTTGGGGGACTTATTTTTACCTTGACGATGGACTGATTACTGACTGACAGCACCTAGAACGACCTCGCCATGGTGCAACACCAACTAAATCATCTAATATCACTGANAGCCAGGCTGGGCTAGCAAGCATGCCGACCACCAAACCACCCTACCTCCAAATTCAGCGACGTAACAATGGCACCCAACGTTATAGACCAGATACCTTTTTATCTTCCGATGATCTCTCTATAACCTATCAATCTTCCAGCTATATCTGTCGTATCCTTATTATCCTTTCCTTTTCGCCTCCCGGACTGAGTAGGGTTTTTACAGCATCATAGTTTATATTCGTTGACAACAATTTGTGCAGTAAGGACTAGCATTTATATAGTGGGGTATCTGTTTTGCTTGTAGAGTGCCTGTAGGTTGCAACATTGGTTTAAGTGGTATCTGCAAGCAATACAGGTACATTTGGGGAAAATATTAGTCGTGTGTACAATAGAGTAGGCTACCACACTTGTGGTTCAATACCGCAGATGTGTCAGGTAAATACTACATATGCAAGAGGGTTTGAGGGTGAATGTGACAACCACGGTTAGAGCCTGAGCGGAGCTGTGTCACATCCGTTTGTCTTGTGTGGTTGGGGGACTTATTTTTACCTTGACGATGGACTGATTACTGACTGACAGCACCTAGAACGACCTCGCCATGGTGCAACACCAACTAAATCATCTAATACCACTGAGTTAAACTGTTAAATTATTTTTATTTATTAAAAAAAAAAACGAAAAAAATGATTTTCCTTGCTGAAAAACAAAAGGTGAAGAGAAGAGCTGTAGAAGTATAATATATAGTCTATTGGAATTCGTAAAATATCTTATTATTTTACTTTAAGTTCCACATATGTTATAAGATTTAATTTCTGTTAGATTTCTTCCTGAATTTCTTCCTTACCATCAACATGATTTCTTATATACATATTTGGTTGTGTAAAAACTGTCTTGTTTGCTGAACCAAAACATTGAATTAAAGTGGAGTTCGGATTTTGATTGGATTTTTTTTTTATATTTTTTTATTCGTCTATAGAACTGAATTGAAATCTCTGGTAAAAAAAAATATATATATATATAGATATATATACATATAAATAAAAATAAGATCGTTAGCGTTCCTTCTCCTTTTGCTAAGTCCTAAGGAGAAGAGTACTTTGATTGCTTGGCGAAGCGTGACCCCGCATAGCCCATAGTGTGCAAGATAGGGTGAATGGGGGAAAGAGAGATTGAAGAACGAATTGCTGGTGGACTAGGGTTATTCAACGCTGATAGACGTGTTATCCGAAGTATTACCCGAGCATTAGAAAACCAGGTTGTAGGTGCATTATTTGACCAAATTAATACCGGAATACCTCGCCCAGTTGATTTCCTACCAACCGACTTCTTTAATAGGTGTACGGCAAGGATCTTCAGTACTTCACGTACTGATAATCCTATTCAAACAAACGTATCCATAACAAGAGGAGCAACTATTAACGCATCAAGTGAATCGATAAATTTTTCGAGAAAACTTGACCTGCTTTTTGAAATGTCAGACCACGAACAGACAGGTGCCACGGGGGGTTCAGATCCAGCAGGGGAGGACCAGTCAGGTGCCGTGGGCGCTGGACGTGATAAGGCTCAGAGTGATACGACTTCATGTGCGACTAGTGTAGAACAGCTGAGCCGATTAATGGCAATGATGGCAGCACAAGGCGACGTAATGGCACAATGCTTTAACGAAGTTCGTAGCATGAAAGCCTTCGTTTCACAACTCAACCATCGGGTAACTGATATGGAGACCTCGGTCCAGGCGATGAACCACCGTGAAGCATCGACGCCAGAAGCAGGAGCTCGTGGAGGTGATTCAAGCTTCCATAGGAGCCACGTAGTAGGACCACGTGCGGATGAACATACCAATAAATAGAAGTGACGAGGAAACAATTAGCCAGAATCAACGCCAACCGTCTAAATGGAAAAAGGGGAATTTAGATAAGTTGCATGTGAAATTCGATGGGGCAAGTAAAAGTATCACTGTCGAAAGCTTTGGATTCAAAGTAGAGAACAGCATGGAATCACATATGACCAACTTTTTAGGGATTTCCACTGTCTCGTAACCGGCTCCGCTTTGAAGTGGTACTGGCAGGTTTTGGAGGACCATGCCGAGGATCCGAAGTTCGGGTACCTCGACCTAATATCCGAACTGCTGGGTCATTTCAAAACGGCGGAGTCGGATTACGAGATAATCCGACATATTATGGAAAGGAAACAATTGATGCAAGAGTCATTCCATCTCTTTCCGTATTAGGGTTAGGTCGCACCGATATGGAAGAACACGTAATTGAAGTAGTAGATGAGAACCTGCCCGTTAAACCACGCCATTACACCATATCCCCTGCAATTCAAAAACTGATTTACCAAGAACTCGATCGAATGTTAGACATGGGCGTAATAGAACCCAGCAACAGTAGTTGCTACTCACCTGTTTCATTAGTCGTAAAAGGAACCAAAAACCGTTTCTACTTAGATGTGAGAAAAGTCAACGAGATTCAACGATTAAGGATGCATATCCGCTGCCGCACGTTGACGGTATACTCAGTCGGCTACAAAATAATAGGTATATTTCAGCGATTGACCTCAAAGATGCCTTTTGGCAAATTCCTTTGGAAACGAAATCTAGGGAAAAGACGACGTTCACCGTCCCAGGCAGACCCCTCTATCAATTCACTGTAATGCCCTTTGGTCTGTGTAATGCGGCTCAGAGAATGTGTAGATTAATGGACAAGGTAATACCCGCTTCGTTACGTGAATGTGTGTTTGTGTATCTGGATGATCTGTTAGTTTGTTCAGTGGATTTTTCGTCTCATTTTTTGTTGCTGGAAAAGGTCGCTCGCTGCTTAAGAGAAGCGAAACTGACCATTAACGTAGAAAAGAGCAAATTTTGTTATCGAGAAGTAAGATACCTTGGCTATGTAGTAGGCGATGGATGTATTAAGACGGACGCAAACAAGGTCGCTGCTGTGAGAGATTTTCCGGAACCCAAAACTGCAAAACAGCTACGACGGTTCCTAGGCATGGCAGGCTGGTACCGTCGTTTTTTCAAGACTTTGCGACTATTGCAGCGCCGCTGCACGACTGCCTCAGTAAAGACAAAATCAAAAGGTTTACTTTGACTGACGAAGCTAAGAAAGCTTTCGAACGACTGAAGCAGAGCCTTATCTCCGCGCCCGTACTGACACACCCAGACTTCAACAGACGATTCTATATACAGTGTCACGCTTCGGCAGATGGAGTGGGAGGGGTACTTTTTCAACTCGACGACAAAAACCACGAACGCCCTATTGCTTATATATCAGCAAAACTCAACAAAGCCCAGAAAAATTATAGCATAACAGAACTAGAATGCTATGCAGCGGTTCTAAGCGTGAAGCGATTCAGGCCGTACGTCGAAGGTTCGCCTTTCATGATTATAAGAGACCATGCCAGCCTAAAGTGGCTGATGAACCGAAAGGACCTCTCTGGAAGGCTAGCAAGGTGGAGCCTAAAATTGCAATCTTATGACTTCATTATAGAAAAGGAGCGCAGAACATAGTACCTGACGCACTCTCACGAGCAAGTATCGACGAAATGAAGCAGAGTGAATGAATGATAGACATTTGCCTGGAATCGGCATACTTTGAATCCGCTGAGTACAGTGCACTTAAGAAGACAGTAGCAGAGAATAGGGACCGACAACCGGATGTATGTGTTTCGGACGGTTATGTTTACAAAAGAACCGGTTTTGACAGGGCAGGGGGGCTTCAAGAGGACCAATGCTGGAAGCTGTGGGTTCCGTCGGAGTTGCGCAAAGGTTTAGTTTAGGCCGCTCACAGTTCACCTTCCGCTGGGCATGGAGGTATGCATAAGACTCTGTCGCGTATACGCCAGCGGTACTACTGGCCAGGTGTGGTGAGCGATGTCCAAGAATTTGTTAAAGATTGTGGAGTCTGTAAAGAAAGCAAAGCTAATAATGATTTTCACAAGCCGGTGATGGGAAAGCAACATTGATCAGAGCGACCGTTCCAACGTCTGTTTATAGACTTAATGGGTCATTACCTTCGTACGTGTGATGGTAATGTGTTTGTGTTTGTCTGTCTTGACCATTTTAGTAAATTCTTGTTTCTCAAGCCAATGAAGAAAGCTACTTCTGCAGAAGCTGTTAAATTCTTAGAAAAGGATGTTTTTCATGTATTTGGGGTTTCAGAGTTCATCCATTCGGATAATGGGAAGCAGTTTGTCTCCAAAATGTTTGCCAGCTTTCTGGGCAAATATGGAACGAGGCACACTAAGACTGCTTTCTACTCCCCACAAGGCAATGCCGCAGAACGGGTGAATCGGTCAGTTTTACAAATTGTCAGATCTTACATAAAAGAAAATCAAAAGAACTGGGATCGCCACATAAGCGATGCCGCGTTTGCTCTTCGCAGTGTGGTGCACTCAGCTATTAACTGCTCCCCGTATTTTGCAGCTTTTGGCATTCGAATGATGCAACATGCTGCATCATATGAGATATGCCGAAAACTCAGCTCTATAAAGGATGCAGATTATTAGGTTGAAACTAAACCCGACCGATTGCAACTCATTAGAGATAAGATTAGGAGAGAGTTGAAAATAGCACATGAAAGAAGCACCAAAGTATATAATCTGAGAAGTCGAGAAGTTAGCTTTAAAATCGGCCAGATGGTGTATCGAAGAAATTTTAAGCAGAGCTCCCAAATTGAGAATTATAACGCTAAGCTTGCGCCAAAGCAGGCCAAATGCATTGTGCTTAGAGCAATCGGGAACTCAATGTATGAGCCTGGGGATACCACGGGCATAATTCTTTTTAATGGTCAACTAATTGTAAAAGTATATATGTAGTATGTAGCCGCAAATGTATGTTACCGTCGTTAGTATTAGTCGATGTTTATGTATTGTCATCCGCGTACTGCACATTGTGAATTGTGAATCGTTTTCGTTGTATAACTTGACTTATTCTATTTATTTTTTATTTTATTTACCCAGTTATTTATATATGTATTTATTAATTTAATGACTTTTATACACACACTTGACCATTGGCATACTGATGTATCCAAACACTGTGATATAGTTTAAGGATCCACATCTGTGATATAGGCTTAGACTTACTCCTGTGATATAGTAATTAGAACAACTTGACACATATATATATGTGTATCCATACATACTTGAGTACCTGTGATGTTGACCAATGTTATTTAAAGTTCCATATTAGAAATTGAGAGCCCGGCATTAGGATGTGGGTCGAGACCACACGTTGGGCGTAATCAAAAGGAAAAGTAAACATGCTGCGTTAAATAACCTTTTTACACACACGCTCCATATTGCGGGCAACATCGGCGGGTGCGAGCATGTAACAGCAGCATGAGGGGCTGAAGGCAACATCACTGCCACAAATGTACCCCTGCAAGAACCGCAACATGTATATAAACATTGTATCTCACAAGTGCGAAAGGGTCAATATGAATGTTGGTTGGAGTCAACTTGTGTGTAGGTGAAAACTGTGAAAGGCTTCTATGTGTATGTATGTATGGGTGACTGAGTGAAGTGGTAGAAGAAAATTTAGCCGTCGCTAGGGACACGATCGCCAAGATTCAAAGTAGAGAGATTCAAATGGAAAGTCGCTACCAGAGCAGTTAGACGCGCAAAGTTTTGGTATTTCTATATAAAATTAAAATTTCGGTTAAGTCGAGTGCAACCCGTTAGAACGGGCTAGAAAATTTTGGAAAAACCGAATAGCCGCTTTAACATCCGTAATTTGCACCACTAGGTGCGTTAGCAAAAGTTAGATTGAATTCCATAAATATGACAAAAATTTAATAAAAGCAAAGTAGGAAAGATGATACAAAAGTGTGAAAAAGTGCAAAAAAAACAAAATTGAAATAAAATAGTTTCAAATTAAATTACATTAAAAGTATAATAAAATTGAAATAAAATAACTTAAAATTAAATTAAATTAAAGTTAGCTTAAGATAAATGAAACTAAGATGAATTAAAGTTAAATGCATTTCAAAGCCATAATATCGAGTGGATACCTATGACCAAACTAAATGCACCCATAGTTAAATTTGAAATAAAAGCAAGTAAAAATATTAACTTTGACTTAAAAATTAAACATGTGTGTTTAAATTTGTCAAGCAAAACTGAAGTATACACACACACGTACGCACACATGGTTCACAGCCATACTAACACATAATCAGTGGCATTACTAAAACAATAAAATCCAGTGCATAAAGTAGTTAGTGAAATACGCTAGGGGTAGATGAGTGATATATACATTTTTTTGCAGGTATTTACTCGTTGGGGCCGTCAGTGGGGCCAGACAACCAAAATCAAAACTGACAGTATTGAGATACGCCATTTTTGTACGAAGCAGTGCTCCTATGCACTTGCTGATCAGCATAAAAGCGACAGTTGCCAGTAAAAGTTCAACAAACCCCAATGAGCAAGATTTAGTATGAATTGGAGACTTTCGGAGGCGAACGGGAGTGGAAGAGATAAGGAATATAAGAAGAGGACACATACATTCATGCAGCCGAAGCGCACGACTCAACGCGGGAAGTGAGCTAGAACTCTCACTTACGTCTGTCACCACGCTACCTGTATATATGTATGTATGTATATATATTCTCAGCTTCCACCGTGCAGTCTCGAGACCAGAAGCGGACATATGTACATTCCAAATATTCCTTATGTAATTAGGATTGTTATGTACCGTTTTTTTTCTGCATATACTTATGTGCATACGCAGCATGTACATACCGATGTATCACTAGGCCCAACACATATTAGCTTAAGTTGTTTTACATGAGTTTATTTTTTTTGCGTTTCTTTAATGAATTTCTTTTGATTTTAATGCTGATTTGTAACACTTAAGTATACCGTCATACAGATGTTTGGCTCTTAAAATTGCCGCCACTTATAAGTTGTGGAATATTTATATCCACGTGGTAAAGATCGGGGATAGAAACGCCCGATTTTTTTTGGTTGGATTAATTTAATTTCGGTAGCTCACCTTTCTTTTTCTTCCCGATCTAATACGTTTTTCTGTTATGTCTGGCGGAAGTGATCTTATCACTTTCTAGAAGAAGCATCTCCCATATACATAAATACATATTTCTTCACTTATCGTTTTTGGCCACGGGCAGTTGAAAGTAATTAGCACGAGCTCCGTCCTCTATGAATGTAAAACCCAAATGAACGCAATTGCATGAGGATCCTTGTAACCCACTCATGTCAGCACGTACTGGAAGTTCCTTTTTGGTGCTTATTTATCCTCTTATTTCAGCTACCCATCTTCCTGGATGCAAGCGCTTACATCGCGGGAGGGATCGGTGAGTGCTAGTATATAAGCTTATATGTTTGAAGTTTGGAGTTCAGCGAGAGTGGATAGTGGTTTTGCTTCATTTGGTTTTTTATTGTTTTTTTTTACCTTTCTTTTGGAGTTCACGTTTTTTTTTTATTTGTTCTCCCAATTGCATGGATCGCGGTGATACAAATGTGTACATATGTACATACATACTCACGCAAGCATAAATACAAATGCATATATGTACATGTATGAATTGTTTACATTTTGCATTTCCGCCATATCCGAAACTTAACTGAAATGAGTAAATGTTTAAAGAAGAGTAATAGGAAAGTATCTTGATAGATAATTTTTTTGTAGGTTATAGTATCTGATAGATAGTGGATTAATAGTGTAATTAAGCGAAATTCAGTGGAAGGAAGATAATACTATAATTTGTAATAAATATTGTGAATTGGGCAGAAATGAAAATATTTCTATTTTCTTGATTGTTTTAATTCAAAAATGATGAGTGGCTAGAGTACAAAAAAAAAGGTTGGTGTGGGTGTTGCACAAGTGCCACACGGGAAATGGGTGACGAAATGAACGGAATGACTGTGACTTGAATAGAAAAAGACTGACGGACCCAAGGCAGGATTAGGGGGCCTTGCGAGGCCCATGGCTACTTTGAGTGAATGCAAGTAGATGGGGTGGGACTGACTCTGCCTGACTGGACTGCCTCTTCGTCTTTTTCCTTTTCTTATCTTTTTTTTTCTCTACTTAGCTTCCAAACACAGGCATGAACTATTTTTTTGCTTATGTCAGCTGTAGGTAAGGTGGGTGGTAAAGACCGCGCCCACAGACGAGCCAGCCTGGGCTAGCAAGCATGCCGACCACCATACCACCCCTACCTCCAAATTCAGCGACGTAACACCTCCTAGAGCAGTGGAAATGATACGAAAGAAAATGGTTAAGAGAACAAGGCATAGTTTGACATTTCATTTCAATTCATTTATTAGAAATTCATTCAAAAAAATTTATATATATGTACAAATATAATTATCTAAATAAAAAACAAAAACGAAAAAAGATTTATTCGATATTTAGGATCGACACGATCCCGATAGGATCCACCGAAATATGCTGCTTTGGGCCAGGAAGGGCCCAAAAGCGCTTGGGAGTGTCCCTGGCAAGATAATCTCGGGATATACGTCGGCTCCCAACACCAAGCGAATCGGCGTTGAGGTGTGGAAGTTCGGGTCCGCTAGTCGAATGTGCGTGTACGGGGCCGCTATCGAGGGATCGACGCTGCTGGGGGGGCTGATCCGAACATAATTTCGCACCACTGTTACATGGATTGCTACCCTTTTATTTTGGCCATGTTTGCCGCGCAAACGCAGTAGGAAACCCTGTTGCGAACCAAAATCAAGGCGCAGTTCTCACACTAAATCGGCTGAAATTATCGAGGTCGGCGAGCACACATCGACCAAGGCGCGTATCAAACGGAGTCGCCCTTGCGATTCGACCTTGACCACGGCAGTAGGACATATTGATGTAACGGGCCTTAATGCGTGAGTTGAAGGCTGAACCTGACCCACTCTGAATGCAGCAGGCAGCTGGCGAGGCCTCGTCCCCAGTCTACCTTGATGGCGGCGCCGATTTGCCGAATCTAAGTGACTGGCCCGTTGCCGGATAGGCCTAGTTTCCGCTCCACGGCGACGGCGTGAATGCACGCGTGGCCGGAAAGGCCGAGTCTCCGATCCACGGCGCCATTCATGCGCTAACAGCTGTCGGGAAGGCCTAGTTTCCGATCCCTTTCGTGAAGTCGGGCAAAGATTGCGGGTTGCTACTGCCTTCCTCGGCGTCCGGTGGGAGAGCTCTGGTCTCTGTTCCAGAGTCTGAAGCATTTATCGATAGAATGTGCTCTGGTTTGCCCTCACTTGCCACTTGCACGCTCCATGGTCTTGTGTCGACTGCTTGGTGCTCCTCATCTAGATGCAGAGTTGTATGCAGTGTTGCCGCGAATCATTTTTAGTGGTAGCCAAATTCCTTTAACAACAGGGCTAAAAAAGAGTTAAAAAAAGTCGTTGTGGCTAAAAATGGTAGCTAAAATTTTTTACTTACGTATACATATATAAGTATACACACAAACATTTTGAATAAGTAATTGTATAGAAAAACAATGAACACTGGGTAAAAAGCTAAACCTAAACCAAGAGAATGTACCATCAGGCTCGAAGCATATAACTTACCAGCATGCTGGGAAAATATTTATTTCTGTACAAATGAGGTCCAGGAAAGATCAAAATGATTACAGCCGAAATTTCAAAATTTGTCTACCATTTTGTTAAACATTGTTTTTTTTTTTTAATTCACAACTGCAATATCGCGAACTTAATCTTCTACAAACACGGCTTTGACTCATATAGTGCAGGAAATTTCCGCCAAAATACTTTTTACTTAGAAAATTTAGCTAATTTCACCACTCACGACACCAGCATGCTGGTACAATCATAAAATTTTCAAATAGTTTTTGAAATCGCACCAGCAGCTGGTTCAATCACACCACAAGAACATACACGGTCAATCGACATGATGGGCCATTTAACAAATTAAGCATATTAAGGACCGTAAACTTATATATTAAAAACTATAATTAAATCGCTAATAGATAAGTGAACAGCCCTAACTATTTTACAGTATTTATGTATAAAAACGTAAGGAACATACAATACATACATATATGTATATATGTATATCAGTCTTTCTTAGTTTAAAAATGTATCCCTTACATAAATGAAAAAAAAGAGATCAAATTAAGCATATACAACTTTTTCACGCCATGTATGAATAAATTCTCCAAAGGGCTAAATAAGGGGCTAGGGTCAATTTCAAATTTACGTGGCCAAAAAAAGTATGTGGTAGCTAAATCTAGCCACCAAAGGGCTAAAACGGCAACACTGGTTGTATGATGCTTGTTATGGCACCGACGGCATCTCTCTTCGCTCGGGCACGTATTGACGCGGTGTGTCATAGACAAGCAGTTGCCGCAAAACCGTCCCAACAATGCCTCCGGCAATCTTTTTTCCGGAGATTTTACTCGGTATATTGGAGAGAGCCTGATCGGGTGATTTCCATCACATAGACGGCATGCGAGCGAATAACGCCGTGATGGCTGCTCCGCCCTCTTACTTATTGAAGTGAATTTAGTCATTGTCTGAAATTTGTTAATGTTTTTCCCCTTGCAGTTATCCAATACTAGTCATGTGCCTTTATGTGTGTAGGTTGCAGTTGGGTGGCGAGCGTTAAATGAGTTTAAAACCGAAAATAAAATATTGTTTATACATTCTAAATAAATCTTGATTCCACACTGTACATTGATAGTGTGAACTGCATATAATATCGTACAAGCGTATAAAAAGTGTATGGGCACCTCAGATATTGAAGCGATACATTGTGGACAGGTGTTATCGATTTTGCTTGTTTGCTCCCATTCGTGATACGTTAATATCGTAAATGGTCCTGTCACCCCAAAAAAAATTCGCTCGCTAACGTCTCGGATGCTTTTTCATATGTAATTAATAAGGTATATGTATACAAAGCATGCACAGCGGTGACAACACATACACACATACATGGTATGACATAATGCACTAATCGCGAGCTGTGATTTTGATTCAAACTCAACATTTGAAAACACCTTTACCTTGGCTGTAGCTAAGTGTTCAAAGACGCTTGATGCAATTAGTTGCGGTCAAGAGAGTCCGTGTTCAATTCCCATCAGACGGAACATAAAATTATTTTTTTTTCTTCTTAATTACGAAAAAGCATCTGTGCACTTTACAACCACATTTTTATAACGTATATACTCAAATTTAAAACGAGTTGGGTTGGTGCTCTTTCATATGCGTATTTTTTCCAATTTAGCACGTTTTTTTTAATTCTAAAATTTTTTTCTCAGTGTTGGAATTGCTTGCATTTTTTTTATGCTTCGTCTTCATATTCTTTGTTTACTTTTCAAAGAAAATAACATGGCGCCGAAATTACAAACGTCAGCCAAAAAATTACTTTTTTTCTTTTGCTTCATCTTGTCAGATCTTGTGTAGTTCGACGGATTCAGTGGAAATCCCCAATGGCGCAATGCTTAACGTAAGCATTTGGTCTCGAATACCATTGCGCCATTGCTAATTCATGAATGGCAATATCCTGAATGACCGAAATGTCATTCAAGAAATAAACTATCACGAGGAGAACGGTTCGTATAGTGGAATTTGTTATAATAGTAATTTCTAGTATAGGGTTTGATTTAATATACTTATACTAGATTCACATATAAGTAGATTATCCTCATTTTCGAGCTTAACACCCTAATCTGCAATTATAACAAGAGATTAGCCATATAAAATTCGTCCCTTGTTAATCTGTAATTATAAAATATTCTCAGATTCAACCGATAACTTTTCGGTGTCCATCCTAGTTTTATCGATTGTTTTTGCGAAAGAGAGGAGAAATGCCAAATGTAAAAGTAAACAAAAATGTACGCTAGCAAGTCAAAGAGGTTTGTAAAGGTATTTTTAATAAAATGTTAAGTTAAAATATATTTGCTTATTTTAGCAGAAAAACGTGATCACGGTGGCATAGAGAAGAAACATAACTTTTCCTTGAGATGTGAGAATAACAAGCACAACAAATTTGACGGCTAATAATCTGAGATTTGCCTGTGAAAACGGGGTGATTAAAAAACGAGCTTTGATTGAGATAATATTGATATGTGAACATAGTTTTAGTTTAGGTTTCATACGGTTGCCTGCTTGCTTTGCCTTTAGCACACTGCACGGATTAATGCTCNGGAAATCCCCAATGGCGCAATGCTTAACGTAAGCATTTGGTCTCGAATACAACAGATGGCGCCATTGCTAATTCATGAATGGCAATATCCTGAATGACCGAAATGTCATTCAAGAAATAAACTATCACGAGGAGAACGGTTCGTATAGTGGAATTTGTTATAATAGTAATTTCTAGTATAGGGTTTGATTTAATATACTTATACTAGATTCACATATAAGTAGATTATCCTCATTTTCGAGCTTAACACCCTAATCTGCAATTATAACAAGAGATTAGCCATATAAAATTCGTCCCTTGTTAATCTGTAATTATAAAATATTCTCAGATTCAACCGATAACTTTTCGGTGTCCATCCTAGTTTTATGGATTGGTTTTGCGAAAGAGAGGAGAAATGCCAAATGTAAAAGTAAACAAAAATGTACGCTAGCAAGTCAAAGAGGTTTGTAAAGGTATTTTTAATAAAATGTTAAGTTAAAATATATTTGCTTATTTTAGCAGAAAAACGTGACCACGGTGGCATAGAGAAGAAACATAGGCTGCGTTTCTTTATACATTCCGGATAATCCCATTTCACAGCCGGAATAAACAGAATGCTTTTGAAATATACGTTAACATATCATCAGGAACGTTCTAAAGAATAAGTAAACAAAAAAGTTTATTCCAAACGTTCAGAATGAATAAAGAAATGCAGCCATAACTTTTCCTTGAGATGTGAGAATAACAAGCACAACAAATTTGACGGCTAATAATCTGAGATTTGCCTGTGAAAACGGGGTGATTAAAAAACGAGCTTTGATTGAGATAATATTGATATGTGAACATAGTTTTAGTTTAGGTTTCATACGGTTGCCTGCTTGCTTTGCCTTTAGCACACTGCACGGATTAATGCTCTGTAAACAGATACAAAGAAGATGCCCGAAGTGTAAGTGGTTTTGTACGTATGTATGTAATTAATTTTTTTTCTTCATCCTACAAAATTATCTTCTGTTTGTTTTATTCACAGATTCTGCGGTTTCCGTGGTTTCAACATGAAGGAGCTAATCTCGCTGGTGCTACTATGATTGTCAAAAAAAATTTTGTCGACAAATGCGGCCATGCGGTCAGCGTCGCAGTGCATTATATCTATGGACGTTATATTGTTGCTTCTCAATACCAGCACATGTTAAAGCCGCCCTAAAGGCACTCAATAGGTATTATATAATCCGTTTAATGAAACCAATGCACCAGCGCGGTGCCCGGTTTGACTGTTCTCCACCACTTTATTGTACGAATTCCTTGCAAATACATCATATTGTGTGGTATGTCAAACCGTTCGGACGTGTTTGCTATTCGCTCTGCAAAGTCTTTTACTGGTGTATCTATAAACTTTGATCAAAGCATACTGTGGCGAATACTGCGGCAACACAAAGCGAACAACGAGAAATAGGCAGAATGTTCGAAGAATGACGTAGAATGTTCCACAAAGAGAAACGTCATGTGGGATGAACACTGCGAACAGCGAGAGAAAGAGAATGAGCAATAAACTTCAGAATGTTCTAGAGTTGCCATGTGCCAGCGCAGGTATATAAGGGCGCCGCCACCGCGAGGTGAGTTAGTTACAAGACAGCAAGCTACAAGTAAAGTGAGCAGAGAAGTGAGTTGCGAATAAGCAAGATATAAGTTTAATTGTGTTACCAAGTTTAGTTAAGCGCTGTTATTGCTTTAACTAGTATTGTAAAGTGTTTTTACTGTATTAGCGAGTATTGTAAATTGTTTGTTGTACAATAAAGTTAATTGTACTACAATTTGGTCATCGATTGCATTTATTTAACAATCCAGCGATACGAACCGAGAGATTTTGGGAAATCCGGACGAGGTTTCAAGGATAATCGTAACAATTGGTGTCAGAAGTGGGATTGTTAAATAAATCCCGAAGGATAAACTACTGAAAATGGCGAAAATTCAGGACTTAAAGATTGAGGAGCTGAAACAAGAGTTGGAAAAGCGTAATTTGGCCACCTCCGGAAGAAAAGTGGGATTGTTTTCCCGGTTGCGGGAGGCTATGGAAGCTGAAGGCATCGACGTGGACAAATACGACTTCCAGGGTAAACCCGACGAGGCATCCGCAAGGGACGAACCGAAGGATGAAGTTGCTTGTTCGTCGAAGGATGTCCAGCAGACATCCGGGAAGGTTGAAGAACAGCAAAAGGCTCTTAGTTCATCAACAGCTATAGACATGAAAACGTTATTGGCTGCCATGTCACAGATGTCATCACAGCTGTCGTCACAGATGCAAGCACAGGATACACGCATGTCACAGATGTCATCACAGCTGTCATCCCAGATGCAAACGCTGGAGACACGTATATCTTCAGAGGTATCAGCGCAGGTGTCATCCCGGCTAGAAACTCAGCTACTGGCACAAGAGACACGTATATCATCCCAGCTGGAAGCACAGGATGCAAAAATTACACAAATACAGGACAAAATCGAAGAGAGACAGGAGAAAGTCGAGACAAAGGTAGAGGAGTTGGAAGGTCGTCTTCGT
>NW_016160125.1:3222-27505 GCF_001687245.7 Rhagoletis zephyria | reverse complement strand
ATTGGGCAATTCACAAGGTGTTGTGAAGTTATATTTTCCTAACAAAAGTTGTGTTAAAACACGACGGTTGTGAACACCTGTTACGATTATTTATTATATCTCAGCACTTAACCTCACATAACACCGAATAAACATAGGTTGCAGAGTTGTATCGTCATGTGTTATTTTTCTTCACAAAACAATAACAACATTTTTACAACTGTCATGAAATATCATGACTTCACGACAAACACGACAAATACGACACCTTGTGAATTGCCCAAATACAATCTTTAGTGGAGATAGTGACTCTAAGAATGTAATTAAAATTGGCATGAATATGCGTGTGTAAACTAAAAGTGGACCGTACTCAGTCGAAGGTGCAGTGTGCAGATTGTAAAGAGCTATTTCATTTAAAGTGTGTTGGTATTTTGCAAATTAATCTCGACTTCTTGATTGCATCCAACAAACCTTTCTTTTGCAATGCTGGTGCTGCTAAGTGCCGTGCATCTCTTCGCGCATCATCACCAGCTGTTAATTTTAATGAGACAGCTTCTTCTTACATGAACTCTGAATCACAAAAACAAAACCCCATTGTAACCTCTATTCCACCAGACAATTATCAAACAGTGGTCAAAGAACTTATAGCTATGAGAGGGGAGAATGCTCGTGTGCTCTCGTTGTTGACTACTATTTCTGATGATAATAAACAGCTGCCAAATAAATCTGATGCTCTTCATGCTGAAATTAATTTACTGCAAACTAATCTTCATAACAAAGACGCTGTAATATCTTCGTTAACATCCGAACTAAAAGACCTGCGATGCGTTGTCAGTGACTTGCATAAATTGATCACAAACTGCTTTGTTGATGTAAACAAATTCATATACGTCCACTGTCGTCAATGCAAGTGAATCAATAATCAGAGCTGCTACCGCTGCTGACTCTCGGTCAACCTTCAATGCTGTTGTTACTAACGTTGTTTGTCAATCTCTCTTGTGCTCTTCGCTTTCGCCTTCTTCAGTTGGCAATGCACAAGATTTATATTCTAATATGCCTACTACTGATGCTTCGATCTGCATAGCAGCTGGTGCTGCAGTCACAAACGTTGGGAATATGAATTTGACTTCGAGTGCCTCTGTTGTTGCGCCGCCTCTGCCGCCCACTAAGCCTACTGCACCTGCTACTACCTCTCTCACACACACTAAAACTGCATCACCGATAACTTTTTCTAGTGTGGTTGCGATTAATTCAGGCTCGTCAACTTTACAGCCTAGCCATGGAGGCTTGCCAGTTGCTCCAAATGACCTTATGCCCGATAGGAATCAAGTCCCAGAGTGGAGAACCGGAAAAATTCTAGACAGCCTCTAATTATTGGGGCGAACAACAATGGTGAACTAAGCCTAGTATCGAGTATGAAGTGGCTGCATGTCTCGTCATTTTTGCCTAATGTGTCTGAAGATGATATTTTAAGTTATTATATTAGTGTAGTCAATGCGAATATCTGGCCAGTTAACGTAAAAGTTCGACCCTTCCGTTTTTTTCCAAAAGAAGGCGTAATTCAACAAGATCCATAACAGCATCTGCAAATATCGAAGCCTACCCTAAGCCTCTCAGCATCTACTACCAAAATGTTTCTGGGCTTAGAACTAAGTCTAAAAACTCGTACGAATTAAGTTCACATTTGGACTATGACGTATTTGTTCTGGTCGAAACCTGGCTAAATGCTGATTTTTATGACAGCGAATTTTGCTCGTGGTGGTGGTATTTTGATTGCTGTTCAGCGGAAACATCGTTCGTCGCTTCTTTCACTGCAGAATGGGGATTCACTACTAGAGCAACTATGTGTATCCATGAATGGTTCTTCAACACTTATCATTAGTGCATCCTATATTCTGCCAAGTAGTACAGATACTTTGTATAAAGCGCATATAGATAACCTTGTGGACTTATGGCCTTATTCGTAAAAAGTAAAGTAGCTTTATAAAAGGTTTATAAATTGAAAAATGTATGAAAACTTCAATTTATAAAGCTCTTTTAACCTACTTTATTTTTTATGAATAAGGCCATTAGTAACTATATAAGCGATCAAACTGCAATTTTTGATTTTAGCTGATTTTAACATAGGTAATGTGGACTGGGCACCTGTGGATGACAGTATAGCTTTGTATTCTAATAATGTTAATAGTTTCTCTGAAACATATGTTGTCGACAATCTATTAAGCTTGAATTTCTTCCTGATTAACAAGTTTATTAACAAACTTGCTAGGATCCTAGACCTAATATTTATAAGCGATAACATGCACTTTTCTCTACATGAATGTCTTGACCCTCTGTCGTGCCCAGGCCTACATCATGTTCCTCTTGTTCTGTAATTGGAGTTTTATGAGTTCAGAAGCATGAAACTTGATACTCCATCTAAAAATTACAGTTTTAGGAACTGTAACCTTGATCCTTGAAATGATATGATTGGTATTCTAGACTGGCACTCTATATTTGTTGGGTTTATGTTACCGACTGCTTTGATATTTTTAAATGCAAAGTGTATGAAATTTGTAGGAGTATTATACCATTGAAGAAAAGAAATTGCTACAAAATCCCCTGGTATACAAAGGATTTAAAGATCAAAAATTTAAGGAATAGGTTTCTCAAAAAATACAAATTTTCAAATTCGTCTTCCCACAAGGAAAAGTATTTATACTATTCCAATAAGTTTAAATCACGGAGTAAGACTCTCCATAAAAACTATGTGGCTAAATTTGAATCTGACATCAAACTGAACCCAACATTTTTTGGAATTACGTCAAATCAACAAAATCATATTCAAGTATTCCGTCGCAAGTTTTTTATAATGAAACCCATGCTCATTCGTCTTTTGAAGCCGTTAACCTCTTTGCGGACTTCTTCAGTTCAACCTTTGAGCCCGATTCGAATTTATATGATGACGGTGCTTATTGCCTTGATTGCCCTATAAATTTTGGAGAGCTCTCCTTAACCATTGAGGACGTCATTAGAGGTATTTTTATGATCAAATCATAATCTCAAACGGATGTAGATGGCCTATGCTCTTACTTGTTTAAGAATGTCTCAGCAATTGCTCACCGAATTTTATTAATATTTAACAAGTCTCTTAATGACGGTGAGTTCATTGAGGCCTGGAAAGTAACCTCTATCACTCCTACTTTTAAAAGCGGGAATAAAAATAATATCGCCAACTACCGGCCTATTTCTAAACTTTCTACCATGTCAAAATTGTTTGAAATCATTGTTAAGGAAAAAATATTATTTGCAGTTAAGAGTTCAATTTCTACTAATCAACATGGCTTTATGCCTGGTAGGTTAACTGTGACTAATCTTGTAGTTTTTTCTGATTATTGTCTTTCTGCTTTTAAGAATCGAGCTCAAGTCGATACGGTCTATACCGATTTTGCGAAGGCTTTTGACAAAGTAAATCATTCACTCTTAGTGTCTAAGCTAGCCGACCTTGGCTTTCATTCTAGTTTTTTGTCTTGGGTGAAGTCATACTTGGCGGAACGTTGTTGTGTTGTTGTTGTGGATGGTATTTGCTCACGTTCTTTTATTGCGTCCTCTGGTGTCCCGCAAGGTAGTGTCCTCGGACCCCTTTTGTTTGTCATTTTTATTAATGACATACGGCATTGCTTTAGATGCTCTAAGTTTTTATTGTATGCGGACGACTTAAAAATATTTAAAACAGTCACGAGTCTTTCTGACTCAATCAAACTCCAATCGGATCTCGACAATGTGGCAGCTTGGTGTAGTAAGAATCATTTGCATCTAAATATTAAAAAATGCTTTTATATGTCGTTTTCAAAGTCTCGATCAGTCATCCCTACCAGCTATAAATTTGGAGAGTCTGTGCTGAGTTTTGTTAATGAAATATCTGATCTTTGAGTAGTTTTTGATTCTAAATTTCTTTTTTATAGTCAATTGAATTACGTTATCGCAAAATCCTATGCTACGCTTGCTTTTGTTCGCCGTTTTAGCACGGATTTTACTGAGCCATATGCGCTAAAACTACTGTACACATCGCTGGTACGATCGAAGCTAGAATATGCTGCCATTATCTGGAGACCTTATTATGACTGTCATATAAAAGCTTTTTTGCGCTTTGCTTTACGGTCGCTGCATTTTCAAGAGCCGATACCTTCCTATAATGCTAAGTGTCTGCTAATTAACTTAAAATCCTTAAATAGTAGAAGAACTATCCTTTCATTGACATTTCGTTTTGATGTTATACGTGGTGCGATTGACTCGCCACTCTTACTAGAACGTATTTGTTTTAACATTCCATCTAGAAGCCTTTGAAACCATGATATTTTTGTATTAGATCGAGTAAGAACAATATATGCTTCTAATGTCCTGATTGCCAGAGCGATGAAGGAATTCAATACGCTCACAAATTCTGTCGACATTAATTTTTCATTACCGAAACCTAGGTTCAAGCAGTTACTGAATGAACTAGTTTAATTACTAATTAGATTGCAATTGTTAACTGTAAATAGTCTGTAAGGAAATGTTTATATTTTCTAGATTTTAGCTGCAAATAAATAAATAAAGGTAAGCACATAAAATATTGAGCATCAGCTGTATATATGTACATGCATATGTGTGTCCGTACGCACGCAGAAGTCCCCCGCCCTATGAGAACAAACTGGGTGCATATCAAAGTAATTGCCCGCATGTTATGGGTAGCTTTACCTGTTATGTATGGTAAAGTTTCTATGAATTCCTAATAACAGTGACAAACCTACCTATACTACACTAAATTTTGGAAGACGTGTGAGTTTCTTAAATTTCCTAGCTTCTGATGATTGGCGATTCCGAAGTATTTTGTGATTGACTTTGGGATTTGTAAACGAAAATTTTATTCCCCCCAGTAAACTGTTCTGGCAGGGTAGGGATCCTTACTTCGTTAAAATGCATAAATGTACATATATATGTATCAGTGCGCAAACATGTTTAGATTCTAACCAGCAACCCATGTATGTATATATATGTATGTCCAATGATATGATGGTTATTGTACATGTGCAGAGCCGGTAATTATTTAATTGGGATGCAAGAATTTTACTACAAATTTGGAACTGAGTAATGCAAATCGGGCTATGGTATACGATTGTGTATGAAGTCGTGAGATACGTTGAAGATTCTGCTGAAAGCCTACCTTACAAATTCCGCTGTGCGTCAACGTTGGAGCCTACTAGTGAGTTTTTTTTTTTAATTTTGGAGGGCGGCAACGAATAAGTGATGGGGTGAGTGAGTTTTAGTATGCTATAAATGCATGCATATGCATATAATTATAAGTAGTATATGGATATATATATAATTAAGAGGGGGTTTATTTTCTGACAGTGTGCTTTGATTTATCTAATGTGGGCACCATGCTTGACTACCTAGTTCGCCATAAATTGACATCCGGATTCTGTGCATTTAACAATTTTGATATGTCTTCGTAAAATATTTTAATGGGTACGTTCAGAAGGCGCAGAAGTTGAGCGCAACCGTTGCTAAAAAAAGCAGTGATCGTAATGCGTCCTCTGAACGGTGTGATACATTAGCTGTCTAATTCATCATCTAGTAGTTAGTTGATCAGAAGTACAAAACAACGCGTTCAGAAGGTGCAATCGCAACAGTTACTGACCTGTTGCGCCTTCTGAACGTGTCCAATATTTGCCAAGTACTGTGCTTCTTGTTACTGCGGTTCTTGCATAGGTACAAACAAGGCAACAAATATAATAGTTAAGACTCACCAAACTGCTTGGAGTTGAAATTCGATAATTCCACACTCGCATACATACATATGTATCTTCGATATGCATTTTCGAAATGTATTAAATTTATATTATCTAGCATTGCAAACAATTTCAATATACATTTTAAGTTGAAATAACACACATTTGATACAATCCTTAAGCGGGTACTTTAAGGATCTATGATTTTTATGAATTAAAGAGGCAACTTTCATAGATATACATATAAATATTTTGCATTTCACATATATATGTTATATTGTGGACCTTGGTAAGAAGATTGGTTTAAGACGAGGTAGTTGACTCCTCGTAGCGGAAGTAGGACTAATTTAACCAAAGGTCTTGTGATCTGGCCTCTGTCGGTTTTGATATCCACCACTCGTACCCTGTTGTCCGGACCTGGGTGTAGGTTGATCACTCTCCCATGCCGCCATTCATTTGGTGGTAGATTGTCTTCTTTGAAAAGGTCTCCAGTTCTCATATTAGTTTGTGGATATTTCCATTTTTTGCGTTTCTGGAGCTCTGGAGGTATTCATATTTCCACCTTTTGCAAAACATGTGGTGAAGAGCCTCTAATCTTTGCCATCGATTTACGATCGAAGCACGATTTTCATCGGCGTCTATTTCTGGTGGAGNTCCAATATTTGCCAAGTACTGTGCTTCTTGTTACAGCGGTTCTTGCATAGGTACAAACAAGGCAACAAATATAATAGTTAAGACTCACCAAACTGCTTGGAGTTGAAATTCGATAATTCCACACTCGCATACATACATATGTATCTTCGATATGCATTTTCGAAATGTATTAAATTTATATTATCTAGCATTGCAAACAATTTCAATATACATTTTAAGTTGAAATAACACACATTTGATACAATCCTTAAGCGGGTACTTTAAGGATCTATGATTTTTATGAATTAAAGAGGCAACTTTCATAGATATACATATAAATATTTTGCATTTCACATATATATGTTATATTGTGGACCTTGGTAAGAAGATTGGTTTAAGACGAGGTAGTTGACTCCTCGTAGCGGAAGTAGGACTAATTTAACCAAAGGTCTTGTGATCTGGCCTCTGTCGGTTTTGATATCCACCACTCGTACCCTGTTGTCCGGACCTGGGTGTAGGTTGATCACTCTCCCAAGCCTCCATTCATTTGGTGGTAGATTGTCTTCTTTGAAAAGGTCTCCAGTTCTCATATTAGTTTGTGGATATTTCCATTTTTTGCGTTTCTGGAGCTCTGGAGGTATTCATATTTCCACCTTTTGCAAAACATGTGGTGAAGAGCCTCTAATCTTTGCCATCGATTTACGATCGAAGCACGATTTTCATCGGCGTCTATTTCTGGTGGAGCTAGTATGTGTCCACCGACTAGGAAGTGCCCTGGAGTCAGTGGCTCCAGGTCTGCTGGTTGATTTGAAGAGGGGCTCAGGGGTCTAGAATTGAGACATGATTCCACTCTGCATAATAGGGTTGTAAATTCCTCAAATGTGTATTTATGGTTGGAGGCAATTTTAGTGAAGTGGCTTTTAACTCCCGCTTCCCACAGTCCGCCCATGTGGGGAGCTGGAGCGGTGATAAAGTGCCATGAAACGATTTGATGGGCATACTTGGCTAAGGTACCATCGCGGGCATTTGCAATAAAGGCTTTAAACTCTGATTTAAGAGTTCTAGAGGCTCCGACAAAGTTAGTGCCGTGTCGGAGTAGGCATTTCTTGGACAGCCCCTTGCTATGAATCTAGCAAATGCTGCTAAGAAGGATTGAGTACTAGGTCTGAGGTGGCTTCCAAATGGATCGCCTTAGTCGCAAAACACATAAACAGGCACGCATATCCTTTGGACATCCGGCATCCTCGTTCGCTGTAACTCTTTATGTCGAAGGGTCCTGCAAAGTCGACTCCCGAGCTTGTAAATGCTCCTGAGAATGTAGTGTGTTCCTTGGGAAGAATTCCCATTAGCTGTGTTTGCGCGCGTTTTTTATAAATTCTGTAGACCTTGCAATTATGAATGGTGGACCTTATCATGTTTTTGAGCCTAGGTATCCAATACTGTGTTCGAATCAGGCGCAACATGAGCTGATTCTCACCATGCAGTGAAACTTTGTGAACGAACTGGACTATCAGACGAGACAAGTGGCTGTTGTATGGCAGGATAACTGGGTGACGCTCGTTATATGCGAGATCACGAGATGCTCCTAGGCGACCACCTGTCCTCATTATACCGTCTTTATCGATGAATGGGTTAAGGGGTAGTACTTCACTCTTTTGACCTATTGATTTTTCGGATTTTAGTGCTGAATATTCTTCCCAATAATGCTTCTTCTGGCAGATGATTATCAAGCGGAGAGTCGTTGCTTTAATTTCATCAGCTGAAGTTGAACAAGATTTCGCCTGAAATGACGCTCTGGTTTTTGGGAGAGTTCTTTAAGAGAATCTCATTACATAAGATAAAACTCTCAAAGCTCTCGAGAAATCAGAAAATCTTTCAATAATATCAAAGACGATATCTGTTGCCTCCTGTCGACTCCAGTATTTCTGCTAACAAGACCGCTCCACAGAGTTCTAATCGTGGTAAGGAAATTGCTTTAACTGGTGCCACTTTAGTTTTAGCTAGTAGTAGACTGATGGCGACCTTTTCGTCCATTTCGACGCGAAGATAAATGCAGGCCGCATATGCCTTTTCTGAGGCGTCGCAAAACCCTTGAACTTCGACTTTGGTTGTGAAAAGTGCTCCCAACGGGGGATACGAATCTTTTCGATGGAACTGTAGCTTCCCTTAAAGTTTCTCCAGCGGTCCAAGGTAGTAGATGATAGAATTTCATCCCACCCTGTTCCTTCTAACCAAATATTTTGCATTAAAATTTTTGCGGTAATTACAAATGGTGCAAGCCACCCTAAGGGATCAAATAATTTGGCATTGGCCGATAGAATTGCCCTTTTTGTATAGCTAGTCTGGTTTTCAATTGGTTTGGCTGTAAAGTAAAAATTATCGGTATGGGCGTTCCTTCTGATTCCCAGAGCTTTGACTGTGCTGGTGTCTTCGAAGTCTTCTTTAAGCAGAAGGGATTTCGGTGTACCATGTAAAATTTCGGTGCAATTAGAAGTCCATTTCCTTAAGGGAAAACCAGCAGAGTGAAATACTCCTGTGATGTTGTCCTTCGCTTTGATGGCAGATTCGATTGTGTGACAGCCAGCTAAAACATCGTCGACATACATATACTTTCTTAGGATATCCGACGCAATAGGGTGCGAGTTTTGTACATCGTCAGCTAATTGGAGCAGGGTTCTAATCGCGAGGTAGGGTGCGCAGTTGACACCGAATGTCACAGTTTTAAGCTCATAAAGACTAATTGATTCGGTTGGACTTGTTCGGAAAATTATTCCCTGATACTTGGTATCATCAGGATTTAGTAATATTTGGCGATACATCTTTTCGATGTCGCTACTAAAAACATATTGAAAAAATCTCCACCGTTATATTAGAATTGTGAAGTCATTCTGGAGGACTGGTCCAGGATAAATCACATCATTAAGACTCACCCCATTAGCTGTAGGACATGACGCGTTGAAGGCCACCCGTACTTTGGTGGTGGTGCTCTCTTCCTTCCGAACGGCATGATGTGGCAGGAAGTAATTTTCGCATTCATCACCCGGAATATGGTCAGAAATTCGCGTCATATGTTCTAAAGTTTCATACTCGGACAATACTCTATAGTATTCAGTTTGAAGGGGAGGGTCCTTCCGGATTTCATTACGAAAATGTTTTGAGCAAGCTATCTTGAGTGAAGGTCATAAGCGTATACACCTTGGGAAATCCTGTTTGAATGGCAACGATACTGTATATTTGCCATCNCGGACAATACTCTATAGTATTCAGTTTGAAGGGGAGGGTCCTTCCGGATTTCATTACGAAAGCTATCAAGCAAGCTATCTTGAGTGAAGGTCATAAGCGTATACACCTTGGGAAATCCTGGTTGAATGGCAACGTTACTGTATATTTGCCATCCTGGTTCCGTTTAGTTGTACGTTTATAAAGGTCCTCGCAATAAACTTCCTCTTTATTGTAGGTTTTGTGCTTTGAAATGTCTTCTAACTCCCAAAACGAGGCTAGACGCTTTATTAGTGATTGAAATTGCTTCCGTCTGACCGGTTAGTATCCATCCGAATACTGTTTCCTGAGCAAAAAGAGTACCCAAAACGTTCTTCCTAATACCGCTCAACATTATTTGGGCATAAACGTCGCCACCTAGGACAAGATCAACTTGTTCATTAATGAAAAATCTCTTATCCGCTAAATGAGGTCGGGAAATGCTTGGTTCGTCGTAGCATCTATCTGACAGGTCGGTAGATTACCGGTCAGCTGTGGTAAAACCACCACTGTGGTATCTATATTAATTAAAGGGTCAATGGGTGATCGCAATTGAATCGCACATGCTTCTTTCACCTGCGCCGACACGGTATTATTGATGCCTGATACCTGGGCTTGCCTTCTTTTGGACGGCAAGTTAATCCTACGTTTAAGCCTTTTGGTTATAAACGACCATTCCGAACCGGAATCTATTAATGCGCGTGCCGAAAAAGTAGTGTTATTAAAAAATATATTGACCCGCGTGGTTTCCTATAAGATCCCTTTATTTGTATTAGCGAAACCGAATTTTTATTTGCTCTTGCAGAATCGAGCTTCAATTGAGCCTGTGCAGCAGTGGACGCAACATTATCCTTGGGATCTGATTGGTTCCTTTGAACAGTTGATTTCGGTGCGGCCTGCCTCGATATGTAAGAGCGCATTGTGTCTTTGGTGGCAAGTGCAGCAGTTATAAGAGCTAGTGCACCTCGACACAGTATGTCTTGAAGATAGGCAGTTAACGCAACTATTATTGTTCTTCACGAGTGTGATCCTGTCGGATGTTGAAAGCTTACGGAACTTCTGGCAGTCTTTTAATCTGTGCTCGTTCGATTAGCACAATTGGCATTAACTTTAGATACACTTGCCTGGAAAGCTCCAGGTCTTTGTTGTGGGGCTTCAGTGGTATGTTTAGCATTCTGTGGTTTTGAAAACCTGGGATGGGTCGTGCCCTTTATACCTGGCACGGTTTCTAGTGTCTGAAACCTATTTGAGAGAAACTTATCCATATCCTCCCACTTGGATATTNGATGGGTCGTGCCCTTTATACCTGGCACGGTTTCTAGTATCTGAAACCTATTTGAGAGAAACTTATCCATATCCTCCCACTTGGATATTTCCGTTTTGTTCTCTACTGTTTGTTCCCACAATGCTAAGGTACTTTCCGGTAGTTTGGTTGAGCAGATGTAAGTAATAATTGCATCCCAGTTTGATATATCAATTTGATGACTTTTTAGTGATGAGATGCAATTATTAATTTCTCTCTGCAATTTTTTAATCGAGCCGCCGCACTCACTATCAACCGTATTTAAANTGGCGCCGCGCTCACTATCAACAGTATTTAAATTAAAAAGAGTCTTTAATTGTGAAATGACGAGTATGCATTTATTCTCGTACCTATCCGTTAAATGTTTCCAAGCTGTAGAAAATCCTTCATTGGTGAGTGGGCATTTTTTAACAATATCTTTGGCCTCTCCCTCTGTTTTTTGGATCAGGTGGAATAGTTTCTCAAGAAGATTGAGGCGCTTATTCAGTATGTAGATGGCAGTAAACATGTCTCCAAATGTTTGCCAGGAAAGATAGTCGCCCTTGAATACATCTGTATCGCACGGGGGTAAGTGGATACTGTGTTCGCGGTCGGACTGATCTTCTACATCCTTTTCACTTTTAACTAATTTTGCGTGGAGATCTGCCATGTTCGACATGCAGCGCAAATAGACTGAGTACGAGCTCTTGTATTTTTTCTTCACTGAAGAAATATCTTTGGCTTCTGCCTTATCTGAAATTAAATATTCCTCATATGCTATTTTAACCTTTCNACCTTTCACCACATTGCTTTAAGTTCTTCTTGCTGGATTGCAAGAGTATATTTTGTATGCTCTGTCTGGGGCACGCTATTGTAATCTGATTCAAACTCAGTTACTGCGTCCGCCAACCGAATATATGTATCCATGTTTGTTTAATTTATTTAAAGAGAACCCAAGACGAAATGAACCCCTAACTATCTTTTCGAAAGTTCCAAGCAAAGCAAAAACCACCACAAGAATTTAAGTTCNATGAACCTAACTATCTTTTCGAAAGTTCCAAGCAAAGCAAAAACCACCACAATCCAAGAAAGTCAACACAAGAATTTAAGTTCAATGGTTCAACTCCTTTATTTTTTTGTTAAAGAAGGATGTATGTATATGCACATCAATTCCTATATTTACAGGTAATTAACTCGCCGCCCAACTTGCACCAATGTTCAATTTGACTATATGTATATATGTATGCGCGATATGTATATGTGAACGTAATGTATAACTCCGATGTGCAATGATAATTAAATGAGCGGCTGGTGATTTTGTGGAAGCAGTATATCAGCGCAAAGGTGACTATAATGTGCAGACCAAAAGTGATTGCAAAAGATGACAAAAGTGTTAAACCAAAGTGCAATCCCGAGTGAGGTTAGATCTCTTCCCGCACTAAGTGAAGTGTTGTTAGTGTAAGTGGTTGCAGAAATTAAATATAAGTGCAACCAGAAGGCTATGGAAATTGTGAAATTAGTTGCGTTTGCGTAGCTGTTAATTGTTCATGTTTAACCAATTGTTCGCGTACGCAAAAAACTTGCAAAGTAGGGGAAATTGAGAGAGCAAACTGACATTTCATTTTGAGGGGAAGCTGCTGGTTTCTGCTGGAAAAATTTTTGCCAACAGCAATTTGCCAACAGGAAAACTGCTGATCAAAAACAACTGGTTGGCATTTACGCAAATCACAAAATTGAATTTGATGGTTTGGAAGATAAAAATTACAAAATGCGACTAATTAAACTTGTAAGAAATAAGTAGTTATTTGTTTAATCAATAAACTGTGTCAGTATAACACTTTGCGATGACTTTTCGTACGTTTTAAATTTTACACTTTTGTATGTAAACAAAAATTATATCAGCTGTTCGTCTAACTTGCAAGTTTCTGCAAATTTTCTGTTCGCGTACTATTTTGGATATTTCTCTCTTGATAGAGAACAGATGACATTTCGCCGGAATTTGGCAGTTGGTTGGTTTCTGCTGGAGATTTTAAACGAAGCACCTATTGACCAAGCGTGCGAATTAATTCAATCTGTGCTTTTCAGATATGGCACACGGACTAAGAAAATTTAAATAAAATGTGTGCCGTTGTCATTTACACTAACCAAAACTTCCGTGGGTTTTCTCAAAATGGCCGCAGCGCGCACTTGTGTTTGGGTTATATACACTATATTCATGGACTGTTGAATCGCGATTCGGACTATTAATGCAACAATAGTGAACGTTGTTCCAGAAAATCACTCACAGCTATTATGTTCTTATTAAGAAATAATCTTAATTTTTTCGGAGCGATATTTTCACTAAATATTAGAGCTCTAGATACCCGGGTATCGAGCAATGCGAGTAGCTAACTAATGGCTTCTCTTTATTTACTTTCGGCGGCCTATTATCTTTCGCAGTATTACCTTTAAAGAGATCCGCGTAAGTGGCTTTCGCCCGCTGACCTGCTAACGCGTCAGCAGTCACCGATTTCTTTATCTCTTCACAAATTTTTTTGTTCTCATTTTTATTTCGCACTATGGCTTCGCAAAGATCATGGCTTTGCTTTTTTACGCCGTCAGCTATTGACTTAATTTGGTTCACTTCGAGAATATTCGCCTCACAGGTTTTTTGTACTCTTTGCATTGCATCAATGCGTTCCCCAAATTTTTTCTCTATTGACTGCAAGAGAAGTTTAAGCTCTTTCACTTGCATTTTTTGCGACTCCTGGAAGTCATCATTACACTCTTGGATCTTTTGACTATTTTTCTCTATTGTTAAGCTCATATTTCGGAGCACCTCATCGATGTTATGCATGTATGTGTGACATTGGTTACACATAAAGCGCACAAAGTTGTTTTCTTTGAGTACATTCGCACTGTACTCATCCAATTCAGAGCATTTTTTTGCCCAGTGCCACACTTTACCACACACACCATCACAGCGGATTCCGCTGTCACCGCGAATTGGATTCTTGCACTTATGGCATTTATCCATTTTCGCGCCTTATTGTTTTTGTCACCTCACTGCACTTTTATGTCTCTAGCTATATTTATTTGTTTGTTTAATCAAAATGAAACAAATTTTTGTGCTTGCAAATAGCACAGTTTATTAGCACTTCGCTATTTAAGTCACTGGCTCTAACGCTGGTTAAAATCCCAACAATTCGGCTGTTTTTTATTAATTTTCCGCAGAGCGTCAACAACGTTGCAGTGTTACCATCACTATTTGTCAGCAGCTGCTTTCTAATTCATGTTGAATAAATTATATTATTAAATACCAATATAACAATCTTTGCATTATATATCAATAATTTTAAAAACTTAAAAAAAGTTGCTACCAAAAATGTCAACATAATAAAAAAAAAAACATTGCTCAAATTACTCGAAAAAACTCGAATTGCTCGAGCTCATGCTCGAAAATTTTCGAGTAATGAGCGTTGAACAAGTGTGCGAATACTCGCTGCTCATATACCCGGGCTGTTTGAAAATGTGCGAACAAAATCGGGAGCTCTACTAAATATATGTGTTTGTGCAATGAAAAATGTCAACCAAGTACCTTGTTACCTCCTTGTATTTATGCGACCGGTTAACTGTATACGGTGCGTTCTTGTGTAGTGGATGATTGCGGCAAGTGTGCTTTTGTGCTCCGGTTATGGACAATTGCTAATGTTGTGGGCAAGTGCGTCGGTTGTGGGCAAGTGCTTATGTTGGTAGAGCTGTAGTGGGCTGTATGCAAAGAGTTTGTCTGGTTAATTTGCTCCCGGCGGAGATGGACCATGTGCAACACTGCAACGACTGCGTACTTGATAGCTCAACGGTTTGCAGTTTGTTGCACCGATATTGTTTTAGAGATATGGTGAAAATAAATAAAGAAATTAAGGGAATTGCCCAGGCATTCAGTAAGCGGTCTCTAGTCACTAATAGTGACTTTTGGTGGTGAACTTGGATTTTGAGACTATTTGGTATTCAGTACGCTGTCTCACGTCTCTAGTCTCAAAAATAAGTCACTAATTTGTCAGCTGGCTAACAGCCGGTCACAAAAATAGAAGTATGGCGGAAAAAACTTATTTATTTCCATTTTATTAAAAACAAACACGCGAATATGAGGCGAGGAAATTTGTTCAACAAGAATTTCATTAGGACATAAACCAAAATGCTTTAATATCATACAAACGTATTGAAAAAAATGTATTTTTTTAACATTAAAATCTTAAGATTATTAAAAAATAAGACTAATAAAAAAATACTAAATAAAAAAGAAATAAAAAATCGTCCACAGCCGAGGTGGACTTGAACCCGGACCCTTTCGGCTACCAGCCTAGTGCTTTGACCACTCGGCCATTGCGACTCAAAGGCAAAATGCATACATAAACACTATCAGTTAATTGTCTGTGTTTGCTTGCACCACACATTTTTGGTGAACTTTTTGTGACTCCTTCTGAATACCCAAATCGTCTCAAGTCACAAAAATAGTCACTAATTGCTAATCTCAAATTTAGTGACTTGAGATGAGGCTAAATTACTGAATCCCAGGGTTAGTCTTCCGTATAAAATGTAATTCTTTTATTACAAAGTATATATATATGAATTAGACTGCATCACCAAAAAAAGTTGCGGTTTTTCCGCCGGGATTACAAAATTTATTATATTCTAAGATGTCCACCAAAATATTTCGGAAAAATATTAAGATTTAAGCGAGCTGGACCGATTTGAAAATACCTCCAAAAATGAAGTTTTTTATGAATAAAAATAGTTTCTTAAAGGACTTTTTGAAAAAAGTCCCCTCGGATGACAAATTAGATTAAGCTTAAAAAATCTGCATAAAAATATTTAAAAATCTTTTCAACGGAATCGTAAGAATGAGATTTTTGATGCTGTTTTTTTTTCCTTTTTCAAAAAGTTTGATTTACGAAAAACTTGAATAACTGGGCCAAATATGTTCTGATTTTAACTTATGGGATCTCAGTAGAAAGGTATTTTCACACTGTTTTTATTTATATATATACATATTTCGCTATGTATGCACAAATATTGGATTGGAAAATTGACTTTTACCTCAATCGCTTATGACGTCGGGTGATGGCTGATAGTGGTCCTCTGTTGATCTCCAGAAAAGAAGTGACCGATCTCCTTTTTACGCAATTAAGTTCAACCTCCAAGCATTAAAACTGTTTGGAGGGGTGACTAAACGAAAGTTAATTTGGCGGCAAGTACTACTAACGGCCGACATTGTGGGTTATTAATACATGCAAATGTATACATGCATATGTGTATAAATGAACATTAAAGTGGTACACCCGTTGCATTATTTTGAAATTAGGGTTGAGGCCTAAACAGGGGGGTTGCCACTTGTTTGAAAAAATGTATTGAAATAAATTGATAAAAAAAATGAAATCTATATCTATACATATAATAAAATTGTAACAGGCCGGTGTCCGTACATTATAGTCATTAAACAAAAATAATGTGGTGGGGTCTTTATTAGAGCTGCAGAAGCCAAAGCAACAATTTTTAGTGTTTTTATCTGTCTCTTTGTTTTGAACGTGCATCACTCGAAAACTAATGCATAGAATCGAATTCAGTTTTCACCGATGTATCGCTAAAGGCCTAACTTAGAAGAAAAAAAAAAAGATGCCCCCTGTTTGAAAATGAGTAAATTGATACGATAAAATAAATATTGCAATATGGCTGCGAATAGAAAGGCTTACAACTGAAAATATTTTTGTGGAAGGTTGCCACCTTTTTGAAAACTTCTATTTAATTTTATTGATAACATAAATTAAATATTGCAATATTAGCATCAAACTAAGGAGGTTAAGAGTTTTTACGCCGAAAATATTTTTAGGGGATCTGCCACCTGTTGTCATTTAAATTGGTAAAATAAATGAAATTTTATAATATGGATATTAAATTAAAAAGGTTTAGGAAGCTTACTTTCGAAAATACTTTTGGAGCTGGTTGTCACCTATTTGAAAACCCTGAATGTTGCCAAATGGGTATCAGACCAAAGTATTTGAGAATAATAAAATTGTAATAGGCCAATATCTGTACAAAATAGATTTTAAAGAAATTAATTGGGGGCTTATTAGGTCAACAGAAGCCAAATCAATTATTATTAGAATTTTTGAATGAAATGAAAATATAGAATCATTTTTTTTCAGTTTATGATCGCTCTTTATTCCTAGGTATTTGAATATATTAACTTTTTCAAGTGGTTTGTTGTTCATATTTAGAGTTAGCACCGCACTGTTCTCAAAATTTCGCCTTGATATAACCACAAACCTGGTTTTATTGGCATTTAATTTCAGTCTGTTCAATCATAACCAATAGCACTTTTTTGGAACTTTTTGTGGAAGGTTTTTCACTAAAACCAAATAAAAACTTTTGGTTGTTGCTGCCAAAAAATTAAGAAATTTGAGACGTCAGGGTTTTACAATTCCATATAGTTTTCTATACATTTTATTTCACTAAACTACCAAAGGCCTGCACCGATTTGGTTCATATTCGGAACATATGCCAACACCTTGTAAATAAATATTCCGACAAAAACCTTTATCGGTAGGTGGCGCTAGGGTCGGGATATTTCTAAAATTCTTACACAGACTAAAACGTATGAAACATCTCTAAAAATAATTACGCTGTGGAACTGAAACTTTGCACGGATGTATAAATTACAAATACTCTACTTATGTCGAAAACTGGTAGGCATTGGGAAAGGGAGCGTTTCACCTCACAATCTGAACTTTTCATAGAGCTTATCTCTAGAACCGCTTTCGCTACGTTCTGAAATTCGACACAGCTGCAAATGTTAACAATACCTAATGTGACCAACTATTGCATATCTCAAAGAAGTACAGCTTAGGTTGGGCCAAGTTAACGCCGCGAGCCGATTACGATATTTTGAATGAGCCTAATAGCGATCCCTGAGAGCTGTTCAGAAATACTTACATCTAAGCCTCCCGAAGGTTGGACAGTCTAAAAGAAAGTGTGGAGATGATGCTACTTCATCTTCCTCTTGACAGCTGATACCAAAGGAATTCCTAGTCTCAGCGAATGGATACAAATCGCACAATGGCCTGTCAGAACCCCCATCACTAGCCCTTGAGAGGTAACGTGTTTTAAAGTGCCCTATAAAAACATTTGCTGCAGCAGAGAAACGTCTTCTTTTCCTTTAGGACCCGGTTGCCCTTAGTCTAATAGCAGTTCGTGCTCCGACAATTCTGTCTGCAATATCCGCAGGCGTCGTGTTCAACATATGTACATGTCTTAAGCACCAGTGTAGGTGTGGTTCCTAATGCTCCTCTAACTCCTGTTTTTGTAAGTTCCACCAGACAAGGGCTCGTTGAAACAATATAGGCTTCAATCTGGTTTACTAGAGCTAATGAATTAATTTTCATTTTACCAATAGCTCCCCTACAGCAGTAAAAGGCAACCGGCACCTTTGCTAAGGAATTAAGCCATCGGTAATTCTCAGGGACTGGTATTCCATATAGTATCACAGCGTTACTCTTCTTGGCCTGTGTGTGAGGAGGATACTGCCTTTTAGTGGTTTCAACCAGGGTACGGAGAATATTTAAAATATTAATTGTATTCACAAATAATTCTTTACAGCAAACATTTAGTTCGAATTGAACGCTTTTTAAAATTCTCGATTATAAAAAATTATTTTTATCATTCGAGCTAGAGAGCACAAGCGCAACCACTTTGAGCAAATAAAAATACGAACAAATTAAAAATGTCTGTCATATAGCTACGAGATATTCAACACAAAAAACAAAAATTCGTTCGCAAATGATTCAAATTCATTCTTTCTTCTATTCATTCGCAATATGCGAGTTAACGTCAAAAGGAACATTTGTTGATCTATGCTCAGCTATTTTCAAAATAGTATTTTGCTTTCATACGGAGAAGTGTATTTTCGTAGACGTTATTTTGAAAGTTGGCTATATCTCGAAAACTGTTCTACTATCTTATTATCTGACTTCATACTTGGGCTCAGCGGAAATTTTTAAATATGAAATGATGGTCAAATGCCAGAGCTCAGAACTTTTTGGAAAATTTGTTATCTAGTGTACATAATTATGGGAGAGTTATAGTATAGTTGCATGTTGTTTTATATTGCTGCAAAATGTATACGCAATATACAAATACAAAGCAGCATGCAACTTGGAAATCGCCCTATACTTATGTTAATATGTAGATGTTTGAAATAATTTCAATTTATAATACTGTGCTTTGAAAACAAAAGAATTAAGATAAATAAATTTTCTTCAAATTATATTTACATACATACATCGCTAAATAGTGATAAATTCGGGCAAATGTTTGCGGCAGAGAGCGAATTAGTCAGTTCATATTCATTCGTATATAACGAATGAAAACAATATAATTACCTTTGAAGTTAATAGGAACGAAAAAAAAGGAAAAAATACATTCTTCCGAATGAAAACAAAAAAAGAAAACAATCGTCACCAGGCAACGAAAACAAATGGTTGTTATAAACTTCGTTCACAGATAGCAAATACAAATGAAATTAATTAATTTTAATCATTTGAAAACGAATTTTTCTGAACCCTGGTTTCAACTTAAACTAAAAATTCTGACTTTGGTTTTAGACGCTATTTTGAATTGGCCAACGAAAAAGTTCATATTAGGCGCCGCGAAGCCAGCTGGCATTGGCTAGTATTAGATAGAAACACACACACACACGATTAAAAATTATCTTAAAAATAAAGATCATAACATAACGATTAGAGAAGATAAAAATAATAAAAATTACAAAACGATTAAAAATTGTCGAAAAAATATAAATCATAAAATAATGATACTGATTTGCTTACGGTTGATGGATAGCTCGTTTCCAATGGATGGTGGTAAGAAAGTGGCTGACTTACGTGTAATGATTTTGTATTACCAGCTTATGGTGACTCAATTGCTGTCAAATGAATAGTCCAGATTTGATGCTCACAACTTCTTTATTCTACGCAACAACATGGCTGGGGATTTGCCGGAAGGAATGTGACGGCACCTTTTGCCTCTATTAATTTCCACTGAGGGGTGAGTATCGACTCCCCGAATGTCGCCAGCTTTTAATACAAGCTTTTAATCCACTTTAATTACTTGGTTGTAATTCCGTTCTTGCGAGGGCTGATGAGTGTGGTCCAATTCCAAAAAGAAATATATTTTTCTAGCCTCGTGGTATGTGACCACCAATTCTTTTATCGTATGTCAGTGTGGGCGTTTTCATAGTGGTCATGGCAATTCGTGTCTATACTGATATAATGGTTCGTGTCTTGAATAACTATTGGTTACGTACATTCATCTGGCAATCCCCCCCATTTTGAAGTTTAGCTTTGACAGTTTGGTTATGTTTACATTTCTCATAAGCGTTCTTATGTCTATTATTTGGCCAATAAAAATAATAGATCATTATCCCCCTCTCATCTGCAACGACACGTTAACAAAAAAACCTGTGGAGCGTTTAGTAGGGATATGAGAATGGTGCTTCGAATGCGATTCACGGCCTGGACGTTAGACCCCTTACATCGAAATCGTTCTACATGATCTTCGTCAACCCCATCCTGGTTCGTTCAGTTCGCCTCTGAGCGCCTATGTATGTACACATGCTCCTTCTTTACTATTTAGTTTCAGTACGCATTACATAAGCTTTGGTAGATGAAAGGCATTGGTAAATGATTTGGTTATGAATCTTTTCTTGTTTGCTTTGATCGATTTACTAGCAATGTAGTGAGGATATAATATAACAAAACTATAGATATAACAAAACTAAACTTAATTAATTTATTCAAGCCGGGTACCCTGTAATAAGGCAGAATCAATGGAGTATGAAGGCCCGCCATATATTCATCGAAATTCTTGAGAAGGCGAATGTACTGAATGAGTTAACGTGTTGTGATTAAATCGGCGGAATAATTGCCAAGCACGCGGTGTTTAGCATCGATCAGTTCATATGAATTCGATCCAAGTTTCCGTGAAACATAGGCTCTAATTTTTTTGGGGCTAGTTTTTACGATTGGGAATGTACACTTCCGAGCCTATCTCGAAATGGCGTTCTCTTTTGCGGGTCAATGCCCGTTGTGCGGTTTGTTGATATTGTTGGAACTGTTTGTCTCGAATTTTATCAGCCCGAACTTTACGCTGTTCCCCATCCTGAGTTTGGTATGGATTTACATCCAATAATAATTTATATTCGTTTCCATCTTTCCCATATTCACGACCAGTGTGCAGGAAATATGGCGTGTAGCCTGTGGCTGAATGCACTGAAGTGTTAATATCATGAATAACACGAGACAGATGGTTTTCCCAGGGGGAACGTTCAAGAAGGTCAGCCATGTGAGCACGTAATCCAAGTTTAATGATTTTGTTTGTCGTCTCGACCTGATTGGCTTGTGGATCGTACAAAGGCGTTTTCATGTGTTTGATGTTATAATCGGTGCAAAGCTTTGCGAAAGTTTGACTGATGAATTGAGTACCATTATCTGATAAAATGAGTTCGGGACAGCCATTCACCGTGAATATGTGTCGAAGATAATTGACTACGGATATGGCGTTTGCATTTTTCATGGGCTACGCCCAGACATATCGCGAGTAACAGTCGATGGCTACGAAGATCCATTTGTTACGAATTTTAGACATGGGCAGCTTACCGACGAAGTCAATCGATAATTGCCTACCCGGTCGTTTTGGTTCTCTATATTCGCCGTGAGGTGTTTTGTCTCTCGGACTCATACATGTTTGGCCAGTAATAGCGTTGTGAGATACGTCTATAAGTTTTCCAAACACCCTGATGCGAATGTTGGTTATAATTTTCATGGGGGACTTTTGCTCTGTCAGAAGATGGTACACAAAGTGTCCACAGTATTTCCCCACTTTGATTGGAAAATTTCAATCGATGATATAGATCTTATCTTATCTCGATCTTATATCTATCTAATGGTTGTTTTGAGGCCATGGCATGCATTTTGTTGTACCATTTATCGCTCGTGCTCCAGCTGCGATCAGCGAGGCATCGGTATAAACCTTGAATGGTTTTGAATAATCGGCCATAGTCAGAACGGAAGTGGTAGTTAAACACTCTTTGAGTTTGAGAAAGGCTTGTTCAGCAGCGGTATTCCATTCAATGGGTCCTTTTCGGTTTCCTTTATGCAATTCACAAAGGGGAGCTGTGATCTCCGAAAAATTTTGAATAAATTTTCGGTACCAGCTTGCTGCACCAACGGACCGTCTGACTTCTTTTGCCGTTTTGGGCCGTGCAAATTCAACAATAGCTCGAATACGAGATGGATTCGCAGATGGACCCTCTTGAGACAAAACGTAACCCAGGATATCCAATCGTTTACAACAAAAATTCGATTAGCATGTTGAGATGGTTAAGCTGGCCACAGCTAGACGTTTTGCAACAATAGCCAAACGTCGAAGTGCAAATTATAAAATCATCCACATATGCGAATGCATGTGGAACCAGATCACGGAAAATTTTATCAATGAGAATGGCTAATGTGGCGGCATTTGGGATGGTAATGTTATTCAACTCTCTCGCGTCCAAACACACGCGACACGTTCCGTCTTTCTTCTTTACAGCCAGAATTGGTGACCGCCAAGGGCTTTCTTCGATGGTCATAATGATGTCACGACTACGCCTTTTATCCAATTCGGCTTGAACTTGTTCAGCCACATATGGCGATACTGGACACTGGCGTGTCATGACGGGTTTTGCATCACCCGTATCAATTACGTGTTCGATCTGATTAGTGACGTTTAAAGGACCAGACTCAGGAGTTGGATTAAAAAGTCTGTGAACGGCGTCCAGCATTTGACTTTGATCTGGGGTGAGATTATGTGGAAGGCTGACGCTCGTTATTTTTGGCGCATCTAGTTCACACTCTAAACCGAGTGTGGAAGCGTCAATTGGCTCCAGATCATTACTCATAGAAGATACCTTAACTTGTTCTTTCCCACACCCTGGTGGCTGGTTACAAAAATTGATAAATTTATCCGCCGTAACCATTTCGACTTTAGCAGATGCAACTTCTTCAGTATCACCTTTGGCTGTATGTTTTAAAAATCGTTGAACTTTCTCTTGGTTCTGCCCCAGTTCGAAAAAGAAGGCCTCAAGGGATGTCCGTCCCATAATTGGGTGTTTCAGTGAGATAGGTACGACAAGAGTTGGCACCAGTCGGGTAAGACTACCGACCGTATATAATACATCCACTTTACCAATGGCCTTAAATGAAATCGGATTATCGGCAAGACCAATGGAGGTTTTGGTAGGTTGCAACTGCCCCCATCTGTACTTCTTATAAAATGTTTGTGAAATGACTGTGACTTCGGTTCAACCATCGAGTAAAACCGCATGAGAATGGTTGTTAACCATAACGGTGAGATAATCGCGAAAATCGTTCTCAATGTTATATGTCAAACATTTCTCTGAGATAAAGAAAACATCGCGGAGTCGTGGTTGGTTAACTTGATTGACTGCGTCTTTCTGGTTAGTAGGGACTGGAGCTGAAGTAGGTTTGGTAATTGGTAGTGTTCGTTCAGAACATTTAGTTGATGGTTCTTTCCCATCCCTTTGGATTTGATTAGATTCATTAAGAATCAGAGTATAATTATTATTGGAATTCGGGACTGAAGATTTGTCGATTTGTAGAGGGACTTCGGTAGAGTGCGGATTGTTAGAGACAGTGGATTTAGATAAAGTTGTGAACTCTGAGTACGATGGACCACTATTCCCAATCGACTACCTTACGCGTTTTTTGAGCACGAGCATTGATCGGACGTAACCCCTGGTCGTATACATTTGTAGCAGATNAACTCTGAGTACGATGGACCACTATTCCCAATCGACTACCTTACGGGTTTTTTGAACACGAGCATTGATCGGACGTAACCCCTGGTCGTATACATTTGTAGCAGATCACCCTATTCGGTTGGGTTTGACACTTTTTGAAGTGATGGCCCCACACGAGACATTTGGCACATCGTACATTTTCGTCGCATTCGAATAGGTCATTTTCCTTTGGATTTTTGTCATTTTTATAATCCTTGACTGGTTTCGAATACCTATGTTTCTGAGATGCTTTAATTGGTTCCTTTTGCTTGTTCAAGTATGCTCATTCCCTGTCATCGGAGTCGGACCCAGGAAACGAAGCGGTATATTCCGATTGTGAAGAATCATCCGGAGGACCATGTATTGTCGAAATTTCCCGTGGCACTGATCGCTGTCTATCCGAACGGGTTCTTTCCGGACGGGGTGTGGCAACAATGAACGAATGTGGTGCAATTCGCTGAGCGAACTCACGCAATTGCTCCAACGTGTGGACTTGTCGAGTGTGGA
>NW_016160125.1:1174-3112 GCF_001687245.7 Rhagoletis zephyria | reverse complement strand
CTGATCGCTGTCTATCCGAACGGGTTCTTTCCGGACGGGGTGTGGCAACAATGAACGAATGTGGTGCAATTCGCTGAGCGAACTCACGCAATTGCTCCAACGTGTGGACTTGCCGAGTGTAGATGAGTTCACGCAGATGCTCGGATAAGGTACCAATGATTATATCGAGGTGGTCCCGTTCATCCAGACCACAGGAATTACCCTGCAATTGGAATGTCAAGTCATCGATATGTTTCAGCAGTGTTTGCGAACATGGGTCGAATTTAATCTGTGCATATGACATTATTACTTGGGCCCGAGTATGTTTGTTGAGGAAACGAGCTCGAAATTTCGTGCAAAAATCTGGATAATCTCCGAAGTACCATTGTCGAGCGGCCCCCGTAAGTGTGGGCACCAAACGCGTAACCTATCAATTGCATCCGCTTAGGCAGATTCGTCGAATATAGTGGCTTGATTTGGTCGTGATTATGGTGGACCGGGTAGCGAATAATTCTGATATAAATGGTTGATTAATTGGTTCTTGGATATGTGACGTTCTAAGACCACGGTAGGTATTGATCGTTTAAGTTTGTAAGTTTGAAGGACCACCCAAAGAACTATAAGGAGGATCCGCCGAGGGTGATATCCAGGTATGATTCCGGGTCGTTGGCATGGTTTGGTTCATGTCACGAACGTCAGGGATTGGTGTCTGTAAATGAATCCGGTCACTGATCATTTGCTGTTGCATCTCCATCATCCATCCATTTCGGACAGTTGGTGTAATGAGGTTGTTGGGACGGCTGGTAGAGGATTTGAATTAACCGTACTAGTGGTAAGGGTATACCGTGGTTCAGTTGCCTGAACCGAAGTCGGTATATTCGGGTTTGGAATCGAATCTGGTATGGTTAATGGTAAATATTGGGATGGAACAGTATTTTAAGTTGAACTCATCGTTCCTCGTTCATTCTCAAAACCATGGAAGGTCGAATTCAAACTTAATCGGGAATCGCCCAACGGGATTCCCGTATTCGGTGAAGACATCCGAAGTTCCCGAATCTTCGACCGAAATTTTCCGATCTGATCTGCCTGGCGTGTAGCCGACTCGGGTTTTAACTTTAACCGAGCGGTTCGATAACAATAATGTATCATTTGATGAAGAAGACCCTGAGGTGTTAACACCTCATTCGCCTCCACTTCCCGATATGCACTCTCATATATTTCCAACTCACTCATTGGGTGTAGGGCATGGGATTTTATCAGACATGGTTGGCCAACGTAAGCAGATATTTTACCATTGAGAGCGGCTATTTCGGTGTCGGTCCATTGAACCGGCGTTGGATATAGGTTATATATCTCCCCTTCGATCTGTCGCTGTTCGTCTGTCAAATAAGTTGCATCGAGAATGGGAAACAATTCCATGTTCAAAGACTCAAATACCAAGTTGTAAATTCCGATTATTAAAAAATCGGTAGACGTAAGTTCCATACTATTAAAGTCTAAGTTATAAGACGATGGTACTCGATTTAAAATCAGTACATTATTTACTTCAGTTTATTATTTATTATTATTATTATTTTATTCTATGAGTATGTCGTTTTGAATATCCACTTTCAAAAATAATGCCGCATACATCGATCACTATTTGAATATTGCTTTAAATCTAATTAGTTTAACAAAAAATTCACGCTCAATTGGTTGTATATCTCATGTGATTTTCGGTCCAAAATTTTATTTAATATTATACCGAACATGGGCTGAGAATGGCGTTTAACGCACTAGCTCGAATCTTTTTATGGACAAAGTTGTTTGCTCCCGGGATGCACCGAAGGCCTTGAATACTTGGGAGTATTACCTGTATCTCCTTCGGTCCCTTCTGTTGCCAACAAGGTACGCAACAAAGATCGAGACTATCCACCCCCGAATTTACCGGAAGACCAAATCAGACTGAGAATATTCAAC
>NW_016160125.1:0-1087 GCF_001687245.7 Rhagoletis zephyria | reverse complement strand
CGGGATTCCCGTATTCGGTGAAGACATCCGAAGTTCACGAATCTTCGACCGAAATTTTCCGATCTGATCTGCCTGGCGTGTAGCCGACTCGGGTTTTAACTTTAACCGAGCGGTTCGATAACAATAATGTATCATTTGATGAAGAAGACCCTGAGGTGTTAACACCTCATTCGTCTTCAGTTCCCGATATGCTCTCTCACATATTTCCAACTCATTCATTTGGTGTATGGCATGGGATTTTATCAACCATGGTTGGCCAACGTAAGCAGATATTTTACCATTGAGGGCGGCTATTTCGGTGTCGGTCCATTGAACCGGCGCTGGATATAGGTTATATATCTCCCCTTCGATCTGTCGCTGTTCGTCTGTCAAATAAGTTGCATCGAGAATGGGAAACAATTCCATGTTCAAAGACTCAAATACCAAGTTGTAAATTCCGATTATTAAAAAATCGGTAGACGTAAGTTCCATACTATTAAAGTCTAAGTTATAAGACGATGGTACTCGATTTAAAATCAGTACATTATTTACTTCAGTTTATTATTTATTATTATTATTATTTTATTCTATGAGTATGTCGTTTTGAATATCCACTTTCAAAAATAATGCCGCATACATCGATCACTATTTGAATATTGCTTTAAATCTAATTAGTTTAACAAAAAATTCACGCTCAATTGGTTGTATATCTCATGTGATTTTCGGTCCAAAATTTTATTTAATATTATACCGAACATGGGCTGAGAATGGCGTTTAACGCACTAGCTCGAATCTTTTTATGGACAAAGTTGTTTGCTCCCGGGATGCACCGAAGGCCTTGAATACTTGGGAGTATTACCTGTATCTCCTTCGGTCCCTTCTGTTGCCAACAAGGTACGCAACAAAGATCGAGACTATCCACTCCCGAATTTACCGGAAGACCAAATCAGACTGAGAATATTCAACTAGTTTGAGAATGTTAAACGAGATTACTTTGATACGAGTTTCAAATTCTATTGGGAATTAATACCCAAAGAAAGTACAAAAATAAAGAAAAAGTAATAGTTTGGTTCAATTAATATTGACCGTGTTATCGGTTACGTTGCTT
>NW_016160124.1:47418-69909 GCF_001687245.7 Rhagoletis zephyria | reverse complement strand
AAAAAAAAAAAACATTGCATAACGATATTAATAAATACAAAATATTATGGGTCACTGGGCTTGGTATTCGTTAACTCGGTGCTCGATAATTTTTTCTAGTATACTTTATTTGTGTAAAATAGTGTTACACAAACAAAATACATAGGAAAAGATTACCGAACACCGAGACACAGAGTACCAAGCTTCGGTGTGAAGACCCATATTAATACTATACTGCATGGAATATTTGCCTTCCATTTCAACTCTGTTCTCCATTAGTTGATAAGTTATTTAGAAGTGTTTTAGTAACTTCGTTTGGTTGCGACCGGTGCGGCACGTATACATTAGAATGGTTGTTCACCTTATGTTTGTGCATGTTACCATGCGATCTGAATGTCTTGGGACAAAATGAACAGGTATATAAATGTGTACCAGTATGCATTGTCTCATGTTCCTACGAATGGAGTAAATATTACAAGTTTTACATCGATTACTTAATTAATCAATTTACCCTTAAAGCCCGTGGATTTCTAAATTCTTTGTTGCACATTGCGCATGTGAAAACTTTGTCTGTGTGATAATACCGTATATGCGCGGAAAGAGCATGTCGAGTCGCCTTTTCCATACCACATTGTGGACACTTAAATTCTTGTCCAGATGCTTGGTCGCGATGTGCAATCATGTGCTTTCTTAGGCAGCGTGCATTTTTCAGCCACTTAAGACAAATTTTGCATTGTTCTTCCGGACGCGGAACTGTACTATGCATGGCTTCCATATGAGTAATGAGGTTCTGTTGCGTTTTAAGACATTTTCCGCAAACTTCACATACAGAGTCATAGGTATTCAAATGGACTGCCTTTTCGTGCTGCCGTAAAACTGCTGAATGGGTGAATCTTAAAAAAAATAAATAAATTTAATATACAATGGGGTCGTGCTTTTTAAAGGATTTTACCCCTTGTTACAAGTTTTGCAAATATAATTGCGTTCCGTGGTATGGCTAGACTTTATATGATAGTCTAAAATGTATTGTTTGACGAACTTCCGAGGGCACAATTTACAGGAATAAAGCAATTTTTCAGCGTCGGGATGTTTTGTATCCATATGATTTTGATAGTTGTTTCGACTGGCTAATTGCTTATTACAAAGAGTACATCTGCGTATGCAGTAATAAGAACAGAAAAAAGTAGCAAATCATTACCATTGGAAATCAAAATACGAGCCACTTTTATAAAAATAAAAACATAAATACTTACTTGAAAAAGTCTGGGTCCTTGTGCAGTTTCAGATGATCTACATACAATGTTCTTTTCCGATATCGATTATTGCAACAAGGTACATATCCCACACAATTGTGTTCCAGGCGAAAATGCTTCTTCAATTCATTGAAATCTTTAAGTGGTACCGAACACAGACAACAACTTAATTGCGTGTTTTCTGCTATAAATACGTCCAGTTCCCGTATTAATGCTTGCGTATCTAGTTTTCTCTCCTGCTTTTCTTTTGCCTTTGATTTGAGCCCTTCAAGGTCTCTCATTTCTTTTTTCGCTTTAATTCTTTTGCTTGAATGCTTTGTTTTGACAACTCCTTTCTCATTTTTTAATTTTGTCTTTTTTGGCTTCCTTTTAGTGTTTTTACAGGCTTTATTTTCGGATGTCATTAATTCGGTTAGAGGAACTAATAATATTTCTAATTATAAATTGCATCAATAAAAAGCAGTAAGTACTTACCATCTTCGTCCGATGAAGGTACTGGACTAAACAATGAATCTCGGTCCACCGATATTTCATCATCTTTCATGTCAGTTGCTTCAAATTCTAGCCCATCTGCGAACACAGCAGGGTGTAACACGGTCATGTCGATTTCCGGCTCGCGTAACTCATTACTTTTGGAGTCAATGGGAGAGTTTAAATTAGGTCCTGGGAAATCTTCCGTTTCAATGGCATCAATATCTGGTTTTATTTCAATACAAACTAAATGCGTTTGAAGAGTTTTTTGTTTCTCATCTATACTTAACCAAAACCTGTGGAAATCGAATAAATGTTGCCAACACTTTTCGCAAATTTTGTTAGAAATAATATCATCAGGCTGTACCTGTAAAGAAATATTAAGTAAATTAAATACCCTTATATGTATATAGCATTATTGTCTTACCTCGATATGAAAATATTTGGCAATGGTTTTAGCAATTTCGGTTTCTCCACTCATAGAGAAGATTTCGAAACTATTATGTGATTCCTCCAAACACAGACGGCAAATCATTTTTGACGAATCAAAAAATATTTCAGTAATTAATGGTTTTAAGTTTTCAGAAATTTATTTACCTTTCTGCCTCTTCTTAAAGGGTATAGACTGTTCACAGTTATCAGGCGAATTCACCTTGACAGTTATACCACGGACAGTTATGCACGGGGCCAATCGTAACAAATCGCGGCGAATTCGTAAGGATCTATTGCTTTTAGATGCTTGCGTTCAAGTGCATTATAATCGTTTGAATTCCTTGCCCATAGTCCCTTTCAGACACGTCAAGTCTTGCTTTCAAGTCTGCTCGTTCGTTGGCGAAGGAGGTGGGAAGAGTACAGATACCTCCGTACCGTCAATTCGTTTCAAGTTTTCTTGTCTCTTTTCGATGCTTCCCATTTAGGAACCAAGGACTTGAATTCAATTAAAGTTGACGCGTGTGGAAGCAAATAGAAAACACAAAAGAGAATGCGAAAAAATTGCATTCAAGACTTGACGTGTCTGAAAGGGGACATACAATAGATAATTAAGTGACAGTTCACTCCGTTCCTTTACTTCCATTATAATTCAGGCATTAACTGCCGTCCCTAAATTGGAGCGCTAAGCGTTGCGTTATCCATTGTCGACGAGTGTCAGCGCGCGCTATCCCCAAATCAACGCGTCGTAATTTTTGACGTTTTCTCAGATCCTCTCGTTTTTATTCTCGTTTCCTCTTTCACTTTTTTGTCCTTTCTCTTTCTTTCCGTCTTCCGCATCCAACTTCAACACGTAACGCCCTGTCAAAAATGAAAATTCCATTTGCTCGGCGTTAGCGCCGCGTTATTGTGGGATGCTTCATACAAATTGTATGGGCATGAGGATTTTTGACAGTTGTTTGGCGCTTGACGCGCCAATTTAGGGATGGCAGTAAGGCCTGTATGCAGCTCTCAAGAAAAGCAAAAACTCCATATAAAATGACGTACAAGAAATGGCTAAGAAATTTTCTTGAGTCAAATTTCCTTAAAGGCCTGTATGCACTTCTCAAGAAAAGCTAAAATTCCATACAAAATGACGTACAAGAAATGGCTAAGAAATTTTCTTAAGTCAAATTTCCTTCAGGCAGTACGCTGTTCTTAAGAAATTTGCTACGCTTTTTACTACGGTTTTCTAAAGTTTTTTAGGAAAGAGTGAAGCCTTTATGCAGCTCGCAAGAAAACGGTCAAGAAAAATTCGTAATTATTTCGTGTGTGTGTGTCCAAGGAATTTTGACATTTTTGAGACTTTACAGCCTGTTGCCTCACTCTTTCCTCAAGAAATAATGGAACGGGCATATATTTCTTTTGCAAACCTGGGTTGCCTTGTGCTCTTTTTTCACAAAAAAATTTAGAAAACCGTAGTAAAAAGCGTAGCAAATTTCTTAAGAACAGCGTACTGCCTGAAGGAAATTTGACTTAAGAAAATTTCTTAGCCATTTCTTGTACGTCATTTTGTATGGAATTTTAGCTTTTCTTGAGAACTGCATACAGGCCTTTATAAACTACAATTTTTTTTATATTTTAGATTTTGTTTTTGATCCGACACAAGCACGCGCCTGCCTCCGCAAGCACCCCGTCAGCCTATCGCCTATTAGATTTCTGTGGCTTTGTTTCTTTTCTTTTCTAGCAGATAGTTATCAGGAAGAAGAAGAATGAGAAAATTGAAAAAATTACCAGAGAACTATGGAAATAACTAAGTTTTTAAATCTTTTCTACTTAAAATTAAAAAAAAAAAATGAAAACAATTATTTTCTTTTTTTTTGTAGAGATCTCCCTAAACTAAGTCGAAAGTCTGAATGAATTTTTTTCATGGTTTCGATATTTATGGAAATAATTCAGTTTTTTATTATTTTCGACTTGGAAACTTTTTTTAAAAATACTAAAAATCTGAAAACGTCAGATATTCTCATCAATTAGTAAAGATCTCGCTAATCTAAGCCGAAACTATTTAACAAACTTTTCAACATTTTCAATATTTATATGGGTGGCAGCATCGCTACTCATGTGCCTATTTGGCCCCCACATTGTCATTTACATATCTAATTTATTAATAACTAAACCTAAATTTATAAACCACATGCGTATTTGTAAACTTCATTTCATTACCTACTTCTGCTACCAAATTTTTCATGCATCCAAAAAGACAAACAAATGAAAATGTAAGTATGTATGCATTTAAATAGTCTGTTCCTTTGAACTTCGGAACTGGAACTGTCAAACTACAATTTTACTCTCTCAAGTGAGAGTAAAAGGAGAACGATGCAGAAGTGCACGGGAACGCAAAAAGCACTATTTCCTGTAAAAACGTCAGTCGGTTTGTTTACATGGCATTGGTACAACGCTGATTTTGCTGAAATATCACTAAATAATTATTAAAATCTATACATATTCAAATATTTGGTTGTTTACTTCCATTTTTTAACAAATATAAGGTTATTTGCTTTCACCGCTTTCTGTTTTTGTTTGCACATGTAAATCAGCTGATCGTTTGACACTTTTCATGAACTTACAGGAAAAACAACTCCGGACTAAATCCTGTAACTTCTGACTAGGAACAGTTGCTCAATTACTCTCTCAAAAGTGTTCCCACTTACAGGTTTTATGTCAATAGGAACGACTTCCTGTAAGTTCTGACTAAATCTGTAAACCGGACTGCTATTGGAACAGGCTAATAAATGTACATATGTACATACATATATACGATTGATGTGCTTTCGTCTTCCCCTCACCGCTTCCTTCCACACAAATTATTCAATTTCTGCGAGTCGCCACCAGATTGGCACGTGCGCGAAACCATTAACCCTACGTTTACGAAATATTTAGATTTTCGCATAAGTTTGCATTTTGTAGGGAGAATAATATTAATTAATTTAAAATTCTGCATGTAACCATATTCTCGACAATACATGTCACTTTCATCAAGATTAACCAGAAAAATTGTGCTTCATTAACAGTTGGAACCAGCTGAAACCAAAAAAACTATGTCCGCTATAATGGATTAAACACAAACTGGAATTGACATTTTTTACACGCATACATGCATACACTCATATACACATGTACAGTGGAGTACCACTAGCTTGGACATTGCATTGCTTGTACTTTGATGTGTTTGAATCTTTTATGGTACTGAAGATTTGCTTACGGTTGAAAAATATTAAAAATCGTCCGTGCATATATGTAAATATACTTTATAAAAGTTTTGAAGTATAGAAATTTTTAATATTAACAAATAAATAAAATCATTTTTTGTATTTATACAAATTGTGTTCAAGGCACATTGACCCACCTGTACAAAAATTGTGGCGCGTCATGGACAAAAATTTTATAATTTCGGACCGAAAAATATGAAAACGAGCTAAGTTGCCACGTTACATTTGTGAACTTCCGATAAAACCAAATATGTTTGTGATTTTAGAACTTTTGATTTTATAAAAAAAAATATTGTTTTTTCCTGCAGAAAATGTACACTTTTATTTAATGGGTATTAAAATTACATCTCAAAAACTAGTTAAGGATTGAAATATTGATATGGAACATAGAAATCGAGTGTTTTGCCAAAAATTACCAAAAATTTCCAAAATTCGAGATAACTTATTTTCCTGGATATAGAGAAATAGTTTGCCACTTTTCACTTGGCTGGCCGAGATTTCTTCATCTTAAGATTTTATAATTTTTGGGTCGGATTGAAAAAGTTGCGCTTGCGGGTGATGAATTTGCGGGGAGATGTTCTGCGNTAATGGATTAAACACAAACTGGAATTGACATTTTTTACACGCATACATGCATACACTCATATACACATGTACAGTGGANAAAACGAGCTAAGTTGCCACGTTACATTTGTGAACTTCCGATAAAACCAAATATGTTTGTGATTTTAGAACTTTTGATTTTATAAAAAAAAATATTGTTTTTTCCTGCAGAAAATGTACACTTTTATTTAATGTTTATTAAAATTACATCTCAAAAACTAGTTAAGGATTGAAATATTGATATGGAACATAGAAATAGAGTGTTTTGCCAAAAATTACCAAAAATTTCCAAAATTCGAGATAACTTATTTTCCTGGATATAGAGAAATAGTTTGCCACTTTTCACTTGGCTGGCCGAGATTTCTTCATCTTAAGATTTTATAATTTTTGGGTCGGATTGAAAAAGTTGCGCTTGCGGGTGATGAATTTGCGGGGAGATGTTCTGCGGTTGTTTTTATGAATGAATTTACTTGGCCTTGAGAAATGCGCGCATGCGTTTATGAAAGAAATAGTTATTGTTGTATTTGAGTATGCGTTTGATTATGTGTATATGTATGTGCTGCCGTGAGTTGTAGATGTGTACATTTGTATGGATGGGCGTAGCATTTTGGCAGTAATATGCACATATGTACATACATATATATGTATGCATGTAAAAACGTTATCAATTAATGTTAAATTTATTTCGCCTCTGGCTGGGCTCTGTTAAAATTCGATTGACTCTGGCTGACCGCTCTTAAAATGCGCTTCGCCAGTTTTGTTGGTATTTGACAGTTTCCACGCTGATTCCTTCTTGGAGCTTCTCAATAAATATACGTTCTCTGATGTACAGTATCGGTCATATCTATAGCACGGCATTTCAAAGTGATATTGTGTGCAACTTATGTTTATTTATTTATTTTTGAGAATTTTCAATTAAAATACAGTTTCCTTTTTGGTTGTTGTTGTTTTCGACAGGGTGGGTGTATGATGTATTATGGAACGAATTTCCGTCATCCCTTGTCAAATTTGGTTTGGAGACAAACCGGTTTCGGCGTTGTGCCGAAAAATGACACTGAAGATGGCACAATGCCGAAACCGGTTTGTCTCCAAACCAAATTTGACAAGGGCTAAAATACAGTTCTTTCTCTAATAAACCCCATATAAACCCCAAGTTTAAAAATTTGTAGAAAACTTCAAAAAAGTGCAACAAATTTTCACCTAAATTCCAAACTTTTTTATCGAGGGTGTTTGAATTTTTCTGAATACATAGTTTTATAGCCCAATCAATTTTAGTCTGATAATGTGCAAGTTTGAAGTGACTAAAAGTTACCGTTGATTTTTTAGAATTTTTTTCCCCAAAGGTGTTGCGGTCTTTATCCATATACAAATAAATTGAGTTTATTCATTATATGAAAGCCAATGCGAAAAAAAATTTCTAAAAAATTAACGGTAATTCGTAGCCACGTGAAATTTGCACATTATCAGACTAAAATTGCACTGTGTACTCAAAAAATTCTAACACTTCCGAGAAAAAAGTTTGAAACTTAGGTGAAAATTCGTTGCCATTTTTTGAAGTTTTCTACAAATTGTTAAACTTGGGTTTATATGGGGTTTGTTAGAGAAAGAACTGTATTTTAATTGAAAATTCTTAAAAATAAATAGATATGACCGATACTGTATGTGTGTAAAAAATGTCAATTCCAGTTTGTGTTTAATCCATTTTAGCGGACATAGTTTTTTTGGTTTCAGCTGGTTCCAACTGTTAATGAAGCACAATTGTTCTGGTTAATCTTGATGAAAGTTACATGTTTCGTCGAGAACATGGTTACATGTAGAATAACTTCTTGCACTAGAAAAGATATGAAAACTGCATTATTTCCATAAATATTGAAAATATTGAAAATTTTCTCAAATAGTTTCGGCTTAGATTAGCGAGATTTTTACTAATGCTGGCAAAATCCGACGTTTTCTGATTTTTAGTATTNTGACCGATACTGTATGTGTGTAAAAAATGTCAATTCCAGTTTGTGTTTAATCCATTTTAGCGGACATAGTTTTTTTGGTTTCAGCTGGTTCCAACTGTTAATGAAGCACAATTGTTCTGGTTAATCTTGATGAAAGTTACATGTTTCGTCGAGAACATGGTTACATGTAGAATAACTTCTTGCACTAGAAAAGATATGAAAACTGCATTATTTCCATAAATATTGAAAATATTGAAAATTTTCTCAAATAGTTTCGGCTTAGATTAGCGAGATTTTTACTAATGCTGGCAAAATCCGACGTTTTCTGATTTTTAGTATTTTTAAACAAAGTTTCCAAGTCGAAAACAATTAAAAACTGAATTATTTCCATAAATATCGAAAATATGGAAAAAATTCATACAGACTTTCGACTTAGTTTTGTGAGATCTCTAAAAAAAGGAAAAAAAATAATTCTTTTCACAGTTTTTNATTTCCATAAATATCGAAAATATGGAAAAAATTCATACAGACTTTCGACTTAGTTTTGTGAGATCTCTACAAAAAAAAAAAAAAATAATTCTTTTCACAGTTTTTTTTTAATCCAATACCAATAATTTTTTACTTGAAAATAACACAAAAATTGGAAAATGTTATTGTTATGTACATATATGAGAGATACACTTAGGCACTTAAGCATAATATTCTACGTACACATACATACACACAGACGAACGAATAACGAAATGAACACTAGGTAAAACACTTGTATCACAAACGAATATCGATGGCTGAGTGGAAGATCGACCTATCTCGGCAGCCAGTTCGAAAACTCTCTCACCCCTATTGCGAATGTCGACTGGCAGCAAGAATGATAGAATAAATTAAATTTAAGTTAAATTTATTTTGCCTCTGGCTGGGCTCTGTTAAAAGTCAATTGTCTCTGGCTGGCCGCTCTTAAAATGCGCTTCGCCAGTTTTGTTGGTATTTGACAGTTTCCACGCTGATTCGTTCTTGGACCTTCTCAATAAATATACGTTCTCTGAAATTACGCTCACAGAGAGCCAAATAATGAAAAAGTACAGAAACTCAAAACTAGCAGAAACTAGCAAGTAATCAGCTGATGAGTGTATTTGACTATTGAAAATATTTGGCGCGAATTTATGTTTATCCATTTTGACAGCTGCTAGTTTCTGCTAGTAAAAATTTTACTAGGAGAAATTAGCAGGAGAGCCAAAAAAAGAAGAGCGTAAGATCGAGAGAGAGCTGCTAGTTTCTGCTAGTTTTTTGGGTTAAGAAACGCTTTCCAGCAGAAATTAGTAGCCCTGTTCGCGTACGCAGTAACCCGTACTAGCTTTACTGGTTTTTTACAGAAACAGAAAGGTGCTCTCTGCAAAAGGTGTTCAGCCCCTCTTCTTGGGCAACAGAGAAAGGAGTAGTGAGGGTTATAATCGTTTTGGAAAAAATCCAAGTTTCCGCTGTTTTCAAAAAGCTCCCAATGGTCTTTACGAAGGGGAGGGGGTGAGGGGTGACTTTTCTTAAAGCGGCGTTCATCCTCTTTCGTTTAGGGTGGCTTTGGGGAGCCACACCCCCTCCCCCTCCGCCCTCACCCCTAAATCACTGTACAAATATCTAAGGATTTCCCAAAAATTGTTTAAAATTAGTGTCTAGCCGCCAAAATGTAATTAAACAAACGCAAAATCATACATTTTTCACAATTTTCTAAAACTTCGCTACACCATCGAAAGCAAAGTTCTGTCCGACAGAAGATCCGATACTCAACGAAAATTTCGACACAGTTGCATAGCTCATAATGCAAATTNATACACCATCGAAAGCAAAGTTCTGTCCGACAGAAGATACGATACTCAACGAAAATTTCGACACAGTTGCATAGCTCATAATGCAAATTTCACTTTCGATCTTCCATAACCAGCGAAGATCGAATCGAATGTAATTCATAATAAGGGCCAAGATCGGCAAACTACATCCATGGAGCCAAACTTACGGCACTTCTCATTTGACAATGTAGATCACGCTGAGTGTTTTTGACGTATGTCATTCTTGGTTGTAAACCAATTTAAAAATAATAATCAAATGCTTTACTTTAGACGCAACCATACTTTTTAGTTTCATTCCCTAACTCGCAAGAAGTTGCAAGAATTTGCAGGAATTTACCAGAAAGCATTCCCGTGCTCAGTTCTCTGGCTTCTTTTGCCTTTTGACAGTGTTACAGGTTTTAACCCAGAAAGTTGGGGAACGCAACTTTTAATTTAACTTTTACATATAAAGTGAGCTCTAAAGTTAAACGTCACTTGAGAAAACGGCCCTCAAAGAGCTTTTTTAAAGTAACATTTTCATAAAAATTTTCAGAGCATTTAAAATCTTATTAATTTTTTTTATCGATTCGTATGTAAGTTTTCTACTTTTATTAGAAAAATCCCTAATAAATAAAATAAATAATTGTATAACATTAATATTAAGGGTTCTATTTTATACGAAAACCCAGGATACCACACACACAGAAACCACATATTTTACAATTTCAATTGCATAAATGTAGAGCTAAGTCTCGTATCATTTTTACACATTCATGTTCCTGGCATACGGGCGACGGTAGCGTCACCTTAATTCACAAAGACTCTAACCAACAAATTTTTAATTTTACAGGAGAAGAAATAACATTACGGGCCTTCATCTAAAGTGATAAACTTGATAAAATGATAAACATATCATTTTGATAAATGAACTGTCAAACTTTGTATGGAAAGCTATTTAACCAGAGTGTATCACTTTATCAAACGATTTTGGTGGATAAATGTATAAATTTCAGCAAAATTCGACCCTGGCGGGTTACGAGCTGGGCCGCTTTTACTACGAACACAAAAAGGATATGAACCCAATGGAGAATGAAACATAACTAGAGAAATAAATCAAATAATAAAATTTTTTATGTAATATTTACCAAGGTGCCTTCAGAAAGAATGCGAACATACCCGGTCATAATTTTATCATGAACGTGTTTTTTGCTAAGGAATTATTGCAAGCATCAATTTTGAATAAATTCGCTTCTGTATTAGCTGATTTATCGAAGATTCCATATTTCTCTAAATTACCGTTATGTGTGGGTGTGGTTATTGTCCGATTTTTTAAATTTTCAGCCGTTTTCTATATTGTACCAAGGCTAACAACTGTGCCAAGTTTGGGAGAAATTGGTTTAGCGGTCACCAAGATATACAAATGTAATCATAAGTGGGCGTGGCTACGACCATTTTCCAAAAATTTATACTATTCTTATTTTACGTCCAAAAATCATTGTAAATATCAATTTTCAGTGAATAAGCTTCAATATTAACTAAAATGTCGCAATATCGTATTTCTGAAAACTACCGTTATATGGGAACATACCTTAGGTAAAGGGCAATCTATATACCAAATTTCGTTGAGATATCTGAATTTTTGCTCGAGTTTTCGTGTACACGGGCGCACGGACGGACGGACAGACAGATAGACATGGCTTAATCGACTTCTCTTTTCATTCTGATCATTTATGTATACATTTGTCTATATCTATCTCGATTCATTTTGGCTGTTACAAACAACCGTTATGGGAACAAAGTTATAATACCCTTGTGCACAAGTGCGCTAGGGTATAAAAACAGGTAGAACTTTTTAAAAAATAGCATGTAACACCGTTGTTTACAATGTTTTTTTGAAGGTGTATTTTAATACATCCCACCAAAGTCTGTGATAAAATTAAATTCCGAAAAAAGTGTTGGTTAGGCCCTTTGTGAATTAAGGTAACGCTATATCGCATGGAATAGTTGCCTTTAATTTCAACTCGGTTGTCCATTGGTTGATAATCTATTTAGGAGGGTTTTAGTAACTTCGTTTGGTTGCGACCGGTGAGGCACATATACATTAGAATGATTATTGACCTTATGCTTGTGCATATTACCATGCGATCTGAACGTCTTGGGGCAAAATGAACAGGTATATAAATGTGTACCAGTATGCATTGTCTCATGCTCCTACAAATAAAGTAAATATTACAAAATTTACATCGATTGTATGCAATCATAATTTTACCCTTAAAGCCTGTGAATTTTTGAATTCTTTGTTACACATTGCGCATGTAAAAACTTTATCTGTGTGATAATACCGTATATGCGCGGAAAGAGCATGCCGAGTCGCCTTTTCCATACCACATTGCGTGCACCTAAATTCTTGTCCGGAAGCTTGATCACGGTGTACAATCATGTGTTTTCTTAGGCAGCGTGCATTTTTCAGCCACTTCAGGCAAATTTTACATTGTTCTTCCGGACGCGGTACTGTGCTATGCATTGCTTCCATATGGGTAATGAGGTTCTGTTGTGTTTTAAGACACTTCCCGCATACATCACATACAGAGTCATAGGTATTCAAATGGACTGCCTTTTCGTGCTGCCTTAAGACTGCTGATTGGGTGAATCTTAAGCAAAGAAAACAACAATTTAATATAAAAAATGGTGCGCGGCTTTTTAACAGATTTTACCCTTTGTTACAAGTTTTGCAAATATAATTACGTTCTGTCGTATGGCTGGACTTGATGTGATAGTCTAAAATATATTGTTTGACGAACTTGCGGGGACATAATTTACAGGAATAAAACAATTTTTCAGCGTCGGGATGCATTGTGTCCATATGAATTTGATAGTTGTTCCGACTGGCTAATTGTTTATTACAAAGGGTACATCTACGTGTGCAGTGAAAAGTACCAAATTATTAGCATTGGAGATAAACATTCAAGAAACTATGTTAAATGTAAATTTTCTAAACAAATAATTACTTGAAAAAGTCTGGGTTTTTGTGCAGTTTCAGATGATCTACATATAATGTTCGTTTCCGATATCGATTATTGCAACAAGGAACATATCCCACACAATTGTGTTCCAGACGAAAATGCTTCTTCAATTCATTGAAATCTTTAAGTGGTGCCGAACACAGGCAACAACTTAATTGTGTGTTTTCTGCTATGAATACGTCCAATTCTCGTATAAATTCTTGAGCATCCTGTTTTCTGTCCTCCTTTTCTTTTTCTTTTAACTTTAGCTGTTCACTGTCTCTCATTTCAATACTCGGTTTAATTCTTTTCGTAGAACTCTTAGTTTTTTTTACAACTCTATTTTCACTTTTTGATACTATCTTTTTTGGGTTCCTTTTAGTGCTTTTACGGGTTTTACTTCCAGATTTCATTAATTCGGTCAGAGGAACTAATAATATTTGTAATAAAATTGCCATCGATAAAAGGAATAAGTACCTACCATCTTCGTCCGATTGCAATATTGAGGAAAAAATTGAATCCCGGTCCACTGATGTTTCATAATCTTCCATTTTAGATGCTTGAAATTCTAGTCCATCTGCAAACACATTAGGGTGTAACACGGTCATGTCGATTTCCGGCTCGCGCAACTCATTACTTTTGGAATCAATGGGAGAGCTTAAATTAGCTCCTGGGAAATCTATCGTTTCAAGGGCATCAATATCCGGTTTTATTTCAGTACAAACTAAATCCGTTTGAAGGGTTTTTTGCTTCTCATTTATACTTAACCAAAACCGATGGAAATCGGATAAAGTTTGCCAACACGTTTCGCAAATTTTGTTAGAAATAGTATCACCGGCCTGGACCTGTGAAAAATATTGAGTCAATTTAACACTCTTTTACAGTATCCGACGGATACCATCCTTGGCTGTAGTCCGATTCGTATCGTCATAACAAGGGAGTTTGAAAGATTAGATTCAAGCGAATGGTATCCGTAAAACCGGAAGAGCTATGTATCCTACAAATTACATTCGCACGAATCTTAAGCTTCCAGCCAGATATTGTGTGGATAGCAAACGTCGGATACCACATTTAGCCAGGATTGTCTTACCTCGATGTTAAAGTATTTGGCAACAGTTTTAGCAACTTCGGTTTCTCCATCCACATAAAAGAATTCGTACATAATATTATTTGATTCCTCCAAGCACAGACGGCAAATCATTTTGAACAATCAAAAAATATTCTAGTTTTCAGAAATTTATTTACACTTCTTCCTCTTCTAAAAAGATAATTGCTGTTCACAGTTACCAAGGCGTATTCTTATTAGGTTGCAGTGTTGCCTAATTTTAACAATGGTATATGTATGTAGGCGAAGACGTCGATAACGATATTTATGGCACTCAAGCCTGTCAAACGATCGTAGGGGAACAGACTTGGCTGAGCAGATAGGCGATTCGACATTCTGCACAATGAACGACGACGCACCCACCAGGATTATGGGCCGGTTGTTCAATGTCTGGTTATCACTACTTGCCGGTTAGACATCATTATCGACGTTTTTGTCACCATGCTTATAACATGTGATCGATAAAGCAGTCGTTGTATTTAACAGGAGCTTCTACCTCTGATTTGTGCAAATCAGACATTGAACAACCGGCGCTTAAAGTTCCTTTTGCAAAATTTTCCTTTTAGCTAAAGTGTAATTTAAATGTTTTAAACAAGAAGTGTTTTCATAACAGAATTGCAATTGAATAATAACAAGAGGTTAATTTATATGGAGATACAAAGCTGGCAATGCTGATCTCGGCAAAATTGCATCAGCTGATTGTCATAAATATGTAATCCTAACTACGAAAATTACATTTTTTTTCTTACACCCTTATACCAGTCCCCACCAAAAAGTTAACCATCTCAAATCGAACTTAACCACATTACTAACTATTGCTGTCCACACTGCGTTTTGAGGTTTATAAAACAGTAAGGGCCGGTTGCTCAAAGCCTGGTTGACACTAATCCCCGGTTAAACATCGTTATCGACGTTACCGACACCATGTTATTTGCATGGAGCCGAAAACGTCGATAACGATGTTAATCGGTGATTAGTGTCAATCAGGCTTTGAGCAACCGGCCCTAAAAATGTAGAGTACAGTGTTCGGACCTCCAAAACTTGATTCAGGACTAAATCGATTCAAAAATCGGAGCAAAAACAAATTTTCCGTCTGGAATGAATTTTTTACTTTCGTTTCTAACATTAATTGTTTAAATAAATATTTTATATTCATGCAAAAATAGGAACGTATGTTACATATTTAGGTAATTTTTGGCATTTTATATAAAGTAGAACGTATCTAACACTTCATTTTTTAAAGAGCAATAGGATCTAAACCTTCTCACCTTTATATAAATCTCATTCTACATATATTTTTTAACAACTTAAGGGCAGTTTACTCAATATCTGGTTAACACTTATCTGCGGTTAACATTCTTATCGACGTCTTCGATTCCATGCATACAACAGGGAGTCGGTAACGTCGATAACGATGTTTAACCTGTGGTTAGTGTTAACCAGACATTGAGTAACCGGCCCTTAGTAAAGTTCTGCATCCGCCAATTTCTACAGCACAACATCAAAAATTAACGAAGTTACTTTATTGACGCATTGCTATGAAGGAGTTACTTTTTAACAGTGAGATTTGGCTAACTTTCACTGAAACTGGTGGTGAACACTCAAAAACGGTCCCAAGAGGGGCAAAACATGACTGAAAAAAACGGAGTAGATTTGAAGTCAAGCGGAGTAGAGCAGTAGATTTCAAATTTTTTCAAAAACAGGAGTAAGTATAATCTGATCTTAGTGAAGTCCAAACACTAGTAGGAACGATTTTTTTTTTAATTTTAACGCTAAAGACCCACAGATGTCGGGAAAACACAGGGTTGTATCAAACTTTCGACGTGGTTTCGAGTTGGTAAGCTTTTAACCATCTCAGTGAAATGGTTAAGTGCTGTCATTTTTATATGGCGAAGCTACACTAAATCAAGTGAAACCCGAATTTTCGTAATTCGTAATTCGTAGCTACGTTACGAAAAACCCAAAATCGACATGCTGCAACCCTTGCGGAAAAATGTGCAGCATTGCCAGGTATCAGTTGGTTTTCGAACTCAGCTGTATGAAGGAAAACAAAGTGTAAAATAATTTTAAAAAAACCTCATCATGTGCTTGTTTATAGTAAAATTTATTGATTTTAAATATTTTGAGGAAAATTATGGATTCTGGTGCATTTTCAGTTATAGCAGCGGAGTAAGAGCGCGCTATGGCAATGTGGAGCTGCCGGGCACAGTAACCATAGGCGCATCTATGTCAGCTTCTGGTTGAATTGTTGAACCACAAGCCAGAACTCCTCCTATGCCTGAAGAACTGGTTCCCAATCCAGTTAATGCAATAACAGCTTCTTCCAATCCATTGAAAATATGCATTTTGTTAGGTCCATGTTGTTGTTTTTGTAGCAGCATACAAATTCCCCAAAGACTTTTTGGGGAGTGTTGCTGGAGTGACAGTCCTTGGCCAGATATAAATCTGGGTCGTTCCGGTTACGTAGACCCGACTGTCGTGGGAACGTGTTAGGTCCATTACCTGTTGCGCTTGCTTCTGACTTCGGCCGCGCTTAGGGATTACAACTCTTAGGGCCGGTTACTCAATGTCTGGTTAACACGAATGTCCGGTTAAACATTGTTGTCGACGTATTCGACTCCATTCATATAACAGGGAGTCGGTAACGTCGATAAAGATGTTTAACCAGAGCTTAGTGTTAACCAGACATTGAGTAACCGGCCCTTACTATTATTATTGTTGGGGATAGAGCACTGCGACCTTAAGATCTATTGTGCCCCCTTCATGGATTATAGTGTGTCTATTAATCCAGTATCCGAGAGAAACTTTAGTATAGAACATACGTCTACGGATTTCACTTCGCCTTTGGTTATCAGATGTTCACCCAGGTGCCTCTTGCGTTTATGCATCAGTGCAGGACATTCTTCTAAGATGTGCTGTGCAGTCTCGTTTTTCATCCTGCAAAATCAGCATCGCTCATGCGAGTAAATTCCCAGTTTAGTCAGGTGATAGTTCAGCCTGCAGTGTCCTGTCAGAATTGCTGTAACAATTCTTAAGTTATTCTTTGATAAGTTCATACATTCCCTGAAGCATTTTAGGTTATATGTTCCTAAAAGTGCTTTGGACTGCTCTAAACCAGGTAGATTATCCCAGTAGTGATTCCGCTGAGCTTCTTCCTCTAGCCGAACTAGTTCAGAGAGTGCCCCTTTTCCGAAGCCGCAGGAAGGTTCTGGACCGGTGAAAGGGGTTGATGCACCTTTCTTCGCTAGTTTATCGGCAATCTCGTTTCATTTAATACCAATATGTCCCGGAATCCAGAGAACCCAAACCCGATTGGTCAGATCAAGAGTATTCAGCTTGTCGAGGCACTCCATCGCCAGTTTAGATGTTACCTGGTGAGATCTGAGGGCCTTCGTCAAGATCGTGATGTTCTGATTCCGGTAGTTTCGCTTGATATTAAAGTCCTCGCAACTTTCTATGGCGTATGTTTCAGCCTGGAAAATAGACATATGTTTCCCCATGTTTTCCGAGTATCTTAACCTCGGTCCTACTACCCCTATCCCGGTACCCTCTTCGGTCAATGCGCCATCAGTGTACCAGGTAATCGTGTTTTGGTTTATCCGATATGTCTCGGTTATGCCTGCCCAGCTTTTCTTATTACTCAGTTCAGTCTTAAACCTCTTTGTAAAGGTGAACCTCGGATGCATGGTATCCCTCGGTATTGCAATGTCAGGGAACTTATTCGTAAGAATATATAACTTCCCACGACCAAGACACCCTGCTGCCCCGATGTTGGTACCAGTCATCCGTAGTAAAGCTCTTTCGCCTGAGCCTGTATGTAAATATGACGAGGGGTAAGATCTAAAAGAACCTCCAAGGATGCGGTTGGACAGGTTCTCGTGGCTCCCGTTATGCATACGCATGCCAGCTTTTAAATCTTGGAGAGCACTTTGGTTGCTCCAAGTTGTGAAGTTCTATCGGTCCAAACGATGGCTCCATAAGTTATCATGGGTCGTACTATTGTCGTGTAGATCCCTCTCAGTATCTTTGGTGTGCAGCCCCAACTCTTTCCTGCCATGGACCTACACGTCATAAATGATTTTATAGCTTTCTTCGCAGTTTCTTCCACGTGTGCTTTCCAGAGTGTAGTTTTTGGTCTAGTATTACTCCTAGAAATTTAACCTCTTTTTGGTACATGATGTTGGTTCCATCTAGCATTATCGCTTTTAGACTATCAAGTTTGTATTTCCTTGAGAATGGTATTATAATGGTTTTTGCTGCATTTACGTTCAGGCCCACTTAAGCACACCATTTTTTGGTTACGTTCAGCCCTAGCTGGATTCTATCACACAGGTGTTTTCGAATTTCCCCCTGCATAATATTATAATGTCGTCGGCGTACCCCTGGCAGGTTAGTCCAGTATCTGTTAGCTCTTGGAGCAGTCCGTCGACGACTATATTCCATAGTAGTGGAGATAACACTTTACCCTGTGGACAGCCCCTTGTTGTTCCGGCAACAACCGTATTATTCGTACAGCTTTGTATTTCTACCCTTCTGGTGCGGAGCATGCAGTTGTTTGAAGGTATTCACCGCGCACCTGAGCCGGGGCTCGGAGCATATTTCCTTAGCCACTAACCAGTTTCCTCCGCTTATTTTACTGCACTGCTCAGTCCGATCTGTTTCGGAATGAGATGTAGATCCTGNGTTGTTTGAAGGTATTCACCGCCCACCTGAGCCGGGGCTCGGAGCATATTTCCNCTTTGTATTTCTACCCTTCTGGTGCGGAGCATGCAGTTGTTTGAAGGTATTCACCGCGCACCTGAGCCGGGGCTCGGAGCATATTTCCTTAGCCACTAACCAGTTTCCTCCGCTTATTTTACTGCACTGCTCAGTCCGATCTGTTTCGGAATGAGATGTAGATCCTGGGAAGTGAGTATCTATGAGAAATTTGATCTTCTCCTCCTCGCTCCCAGTGAAACTCCCATCACACTTCCGTAGACTTGCGGACGAAATACAGTTCGTTTTTGCCATTACCTTATAGAGTCTTGTACCCTCCGTAGTATCTTTTATGCTTTCACAGAAGTTCCTAAAGCTTAAACGCTTAGATTCCCTTATTTCTTTGTTGTACAGAGTTAAGGCGTTTCTGTATTCTGACCACTCCCCGGTTCGTTTTGCTCGATTGAACAGTTTCCGGACTTTGGTTCCGAGTTTACTTAAGTTGTTGTTCCACCAGGGTACATCCCTGGAGGAACGTACCTTACTTATAGGACAACTGTCTTCATATGCGTCAATGAGTAATTCATTGAAGCGCTTTGTAGCGAATTCTAGTTCTTTTTCCAAGTGGTTCCAAAGAGTTTTACAGCTATCCACAAGCCTGATGCCGTTTTAAAAGAGTCTAAAGCGTTTAACCTGCGTGAATATCTGACATAATATTTAATTTGGCCCCATTTGTCCTTCTACACAGACCACGATTGCGAAGGCTTTCGCCTGGAATATAGTTGGGTATGCGTAAATTGGCAGACTTTCTGGAATTTTGGTCCAAATACGCCTGCCCCAGTACTCTATTCATTCATCTTTGATCCGTCGGTAGTCCCTTCCAGGAATTCTGATCTTGTAGGGTTTATAGAAAGATAACTCGGGATTATCCAGTAATGGCTTTAGAACCTCCAAATGACCTCGAAGATCCCAAATTTTCTTGCTGATCATACTAGGCAGTCGTAGGGCGCTCCTGCAGGCCTCTTTCAAACTGGATAGACAAAAGAAAAACGCCTGTAATGACACCAATGGCATCCGTTGGACAGGTGCCCATAGCTCCTGTAATGGCCACGCGGACCAGTCGGTACAGCTTGCTAAAGGTGAAAAACCTCCTTTACTTGCGTAGTTTTTGGTCACCAGGCCAGTGCCGCATATGTGACGACGGGTCTTACTACCATATTGAAAGATCAATAGGTTAGTTTTGGTGATATTCCTCAAGTCTTACAATAAAGTCTCTGTCAAATGGACAATGGTGGGCTTCACCGGTGAAATATTCGTGTAAACAAAGTTGCTAAAGTGTTTAAAGATACATATTTTATATTTTTTGCAAATAACTATTATTGTCGCGGAACCTACCAAAATCCAATCTATTCCACCAACCTACCAAATGGAAAAAAACCGACCAGTTATGGTAGGAAAAGCCTATGTTTGGCAACACTGAAGAAGAAGCATCGAACAAAAGGCAGTATTGCCAAGTTTTGAATTTGAAAAAGCACCAAATTTCGTTGTCGCTTATGATTGTCACTGTGCCATGATTTGTTTAAATTTTTGTAAAATTGCTTAGCACACTTACGATTGCTATAAATTTTGCTTCCATTTTTTTAAGCTTTTTTAACTTTAAGTCTTCAAACTAAAAACAAAAGCACCAAAAACGCACCAAGCACAAAACTCAAAAATTTTCGCGTTTTGAATACCCACTAAATTTGGTGCGAAAAGCATCAAGTTGGCAACAGTGAATGTAAACAAAAGTATATTATGACGTCAGCGATTGGGTGGATGCTGTCAAATCGACGAAGAGAGGGTTAGCGGTCCGCGAATGGCGCGACCTCTATTTTCTGGATCGTGATTTCTACTAATAAAGTAGCAATTTATTAATGCAATAACATTTTGGATAATATTAATAGAATATAGCTTACTAATAGTACATAAAAAAAAAACACATTTAGAATAGTTACTAGAGTCAAGACTTTTTAAGCATACAAAATAACTTTAGTATGTACAGTGTACATCAGGGATGGAATTCCAAAATTTCAAAATGATGCCTAATGGTCTGAAAGAATAGTGTAAAAAAGGAGATGAAAGTGCCACAAAATTGAAATTGCTTTCTTTTAAGGCTTTTTAGGAAGCACATATGTATTTTTAATAAATAGTATTTTTAAAGTACTTCATTGAATTATTAGAGTAAAATCATAGTAAGAGTTAGTTAAGACTTCGGTTGTCATAGCTCTAAGTTTGCATTTGGCTTTAAAAATTACATACAATAAATAAATAGAACACAATATTCCAATTACAAAGGGGGAAACCACTGAAATATAAATATATACTGTTTACAAATATACATTCACCTATTTACGAAATAATGCCAGTGCGACATTTTGACCAGTTTTTACATTGAATAATTTTTATTAATTTTATATAGTCGGCCTTATTAACTGACTTCACAACAAGAAATGGTTATCAATTCGACGAAATATTTATTTATATTTGTTTTATGTATGTTACCGCATAACTTTTACCTTGTTAACCGATTTCTTATTTTACTTGTTTTAATTTTTAAGTGATTTTAATTTTCAATTTTCGGGTATATGACTGTTTTTTATATACTGGCTAAATTTCTTAAATTTATGATTGTGCCAAATCCAAAGAACGTAGATAACAAGAAGGGACAAATCGTTATAACTGTAGCGAAAGTGCGCAAGAACGACGTGCCTTCTCTTTTCATCCAAGCAAAAAAAGCACTAGGGAAAACAATTATAACGAGTTGACCCTTCTTGTTATCTACGTTCTTTGCCAAAACTGAATGAATTGTACCAAAAGTGCCAAAAACGGCACTATTGTGCCTACTTTCCCATCACTGGTGTACATTGCACACAAGTCGTGGCATCGAAAAAATACATCGATATATCGATGTATATCGGAAGGTCCATAAAATCGGTTTTATTCGATACATCGCATAGCAAACATCGAAGCTTCCGATGCATCGATGATTTTTTTGCATCCCTAATCTATTTGCAATTTATTTCGACTGGTTGAAGGCAACGTGGGGACTTTATTTGAGACATGCGAAGACTTTGGATGTAAACTGCAATTGTCGATACTTATACTAGAAGTCATGGATACACACAACTGCCTCTTTCAGCAGCCGCAGCCTCCCGGATTGAGCCATAAGGGTTGAAATAATCAATAACATTCGTGACAAGTTGTAATTTGGGGTGGGCTTTCCAAAACGGAACCAATCGAAATTTCAGCGAAAGTATAAGGAATTTCGTCATGAAACTTGGTGAGGATGTTGGGGGAGGCCTCCTCAACATGAATTGTTCACTCTCACAATATAATTGCTAATAGTATTTTAGCAATTTGTTGTTAAATAATGTCCACTATCACCCCCTAATTTTTTTAAAATATGCCACTTATCACTTATATTTTGAGTTACATGTTATATTTTCAATGCTCACATGCGTATTTTATGCTTTTATTATATATAATTCACCAATTAATTAAGTAAAACGCGTTTATAAACTTGTGTTCACGTTTTACCACTTTTCACAAACAAACAGAAATAACAATGGCCGACAGTAAGAGCAAATATGTGCTGCCATACGTTTTAAAAGTAAATACGCCACTATTAAAGGATTTTATTAAAACGCGGCCAACACAAAAAAGAGTTGTGCGTAAAATGGTCATATCGCGCGATTTTATGTAAAACACCCAGTAACCATATATTAATATAGTTCCATATATATCGAAAATTTTTAATAAAAAATCGCGCGATTTTTTATTAAAAATTTTCGCCTGCGGCGCTTTATATTCTAAAAATCGGTACTTCCATAAATAATGAAAATTTTTAATTAAAAATCGCGCGATTTTTAATAAAAATTTTCGCCTGCGCCGCTTTATATTC
>NW_016160124.1:41580-47065 GCF_001687245.7 Rhagoletis zephyria | reverse complement strand
CCTGGTATATTAAAAAAAAATCAGGTCAATATTAATGCATGAAATGAAGTAAATAAAAATCTAAGAATATATTTCTTGAATATTTTGTCATAGAGCCTGGTATATTAAAAAAAAATCAGGTCAATATTAATGCATGAAATGAAGTAAATAAAAATCTAAGAATATATTTCTTGAATATTTTGTCATAGAGCCTGGTATATTAAAAAAAAATCAGGTCAATATTAATGCATGAAATGAAGTAAATAAAAATCTAAGAATATATTTCTTGAATATTTTGTCATAGAGCCGTTATTAAATAAAGACATAACTGCGTCGGGCATTGGTCCCAACGTATATAGAATTAATGCATTAGAGAGAGATTATTATACAAAGCTCAACGTGGTAATTTAGGTATACTTACATACGTATGTATTTACCTGTTACTCGCCTGGCATATACTTCAATTGCGAAAATAATGACATTTATAATTTATTTAGATGCATATTTTAGCTAAATGTTATATCGTCGCCAAGATAAAAGATCGTTGCATGTTACTTTCGGCAGGTTTCGGGGAAATCACAATTGAAGTTTGGAATGCAATTTCTCAGAAACTCGACTACATATTTTCTCCAAAGGGTCGGAGAATGCTATGTACTAGTTCACGAAATTCTTAAATTATCTTATTTTTTAGTTTACTGTCAACCATTTATGAGGTTAATAAAATTTTGTCGTATACGCCAAATGTGATAAAATTTTTTATAAATTACCGATACTTTACACTAATCAGCCTAATCGTGAGTCTCGCCCTAAAAAAAAATTCGCCAGATATGTTTTCACCCACCCGTAGTGAATACACGGAAACGAAAAGTGAAAGATGGCCCGGTTCGAGAAAATGAAACTCATGATAATGCTGAATATGTCGGAAACTAAAGCAGATATTTAAAAATACAGATGACGCTATTTGAAGGATCTTGATTAGTTTAGTACGACCGCATTACTAACGTAATTTGTACCAAATGATTTTAGTCATTACTCGGAAACTAAAGAAGATATCCAAAAAACTGTTAAAAAAAGCGAAATATCTGATTTTAAAATATATAACTGCATCTTTAACNTGCTGAATATGTCGGAAACTAAAGCAGATATTTAAAAATACAGATGACGCTATTTGAAGGATCTTGATTAGTTTAGTACGACCGCATTACTAACGTAATTTGTACCAAATGATTTTAGTCATTACTCGGAAACTAAAGAAGATATCCAAAAAACTGTTAAAAAAAGCGAAATATCTGATTTTAAAATATATAACTGCATCTTTAACTACAAACTGTCAAAATAACGCTTACGGAAATTTTCCATCCAAGCGACGATATTTGAATGTTACTGGCATAATTTCGAGCCTGTATGTAAAATTTCGGGAAAATGTTAAGAAGTATATTCATATGCTGAAAAGATATTTTCGCAGACTCACCATTTATTTAAAGTATATCATCAACCTTATTTCCAATTCTATGAATAAATCGCTCCCATAACTTAATTTGTGCATTCAATATATTTCACAATTAACTTAAATACTAAATTACAAATATTTGTTCAACGACCTCGACACAGTAAAATAAAAAAAGAAGGATTTATTGGAAAAATAATTATTCTTAATACATTTATATTTCAGCGAAACCTGAGATGTTCANAAGGATTTATTGGAGAAATAATTATTCTTAATACATTTATATTTCAGCGAAACCTGAGATGTTCAATCGCAGTGCAATATTTTTCTATCCATTTTTCCAGTGCTAAAATAATTTCCACCACATAAAATTGCTGCACAACACCCTTTTTGACGAAAAAGCGTTGCTTGCAACACTAATCCTTTATGGGGACCAAATTTGGTGGAAAAAAGTTGCTAAGTTTGTTTACTGGATATACTGAGGCAAAATCGCCTCAAAACTTTGCTGGTGTTGCCAGACATTTCTTCTTTGAGTGCATTGTAATTATTTAACTTAATTACCAAATCCTAATATTTCGTCGGCTGGGTAAAAGATTGTCGTAAGCGCCATTTTGACGATTTTTAGTTCTAGATGCAACTATATATTTTGAAATAAGGCCTTTCGATTGGTGTTATCGGTTTTTAGATATTCCTATAGTTTCCGAGATATTGACTACAATTTTTTCGATAGTTTATTAAAAAATTAGTTAGTGATGCAGCAATAGCTCTGATCCAGTACTCNGGTTTTTAGATATTCCTATAGTTTCCGAGATATTGACTACAATTTTTTCGATAATTTATTAAAAAATTAGTTAGTGATGCAGCAATAGCTCTGATCCAGTACTCCATGAACTTACAGGATTTTACACGAAATTGCAGGAAGTTGCAGAAAAAATGTTCCCGTACTCCAAAATCCTGTAAATGAGAGCGTCTTTTGGAGAGTTGTGTAGAGAATGAAGTTGCAAGATTTTACCCGAACTTTTTCTTCTGGTAAAATCATGAAAAGTGTCAAGCAATCACTGGTTGACGTTTTTACAGGAAAAATGGTTTTTTTGTTCCCGTACTTTTTGTTGTTACTCACTTTTTACTCTCACTTCAGAGAGTAATTTTGCTGTTTGACATTTACAGGATTTTTCACGAAAAGTATTGGATCAGAGCTAATATTAAACTAATCAATATGTTAAAAATGGCGTTCTCCTTTTTGGATATCTCCTTTAGTTTCCGAGATATTGAGTAAAAGGTGTCGTTAATTTTGCAGACATTTTGATCACATTTTGTCTTATTTCATATAAAGTGGCTACCAAATTGTGAACAAATGACGCTTACGACATAATTTTACTAAAGAAAATCCTTCATACACTCAAAACTAATTAACAATAAACATTAAAAATTTAATAATTTTGTGAAATAGTAACATTTTCAGAGACTTTGGAGAAAATCTATCTTCGCGTTTTTGAGAATTTGCATTCCAAACTTCAATCACGATTTCCCACAACCTGCCGAAATTAACATACGACAATCATTTACCCAGGCGACGATTTGTTATTCCTTTTCCTTGATTTGTTTCTTTTTTTCGCAGTTTGCTGCACCAGCCTTAATTTCAAAGCAATGGAGTACACTAAAACGTTTGCTCCAGCAGCCTTAATTGCAAAGCATGGAGTGTACTAAATCGTTCACTATTCTCCAATAGATTAGATGAAAAATGCAATATTTTCGCATTGATCAGAATTAAAGCACGTTTTTCGCTGTAAAGTGAACTGTTTTGACAGTTTCAATTCGTTCTACTCTTGTCTCTATTCTTTGTTTACTTGTGGTACACAAATGTCAACGGCCAGGACGGCGCAATCTTAGGTTCATTCCTTATCTTTTTGGACTAAAATCTGAAGTGTCAAAATGCCAGAGCGTAAGCAAAATGCGCTCACTAAAAGAGAATAACAGGAAATGTAAAGGAACGCAAAAAACCAAATTTTTAGTCCAAAGAATGGCAACAACAAAACTAACTTCAAATAAGAATGGAAACGTATGTACAAAACACATTCACACAAGCACAAGCACAATAAACACTTACTATATCAATATATCAATTATTTTTTGCCTCCTTCCAATTTCAATTCACTTTTTTTACTTTTTAGATTATTCTCACTTTTTGCGTATTTTTTAATTTCCGTTAATTTAAATTCAATTGAGTTTGACACTTTTCAGGATTTTGCCAGAAAAAATTCTTCTGACTAAATCTGACTACTTCGGACTGAAGAGAGTCACTCTCACTGAGTGTTGCTCTCCCATTTTTGCTGTCATTTTCGAGTTAAGGAACGCTTTTCGGACTAAATCTGACTACTTCGGACTTTTTCTGGGAGATAAGGAACGCAACTCTTGTATTCTATCATTTTTGAAATGAAACGAGCAACACCANGTAAAGTGAACTGTTTTGACAGTTTCAATTCGTTCTACTCTTGTCTCTATTCTTTGTTTACTTGTGGTACACAAATGTCAACGGCCAGGACGGCGCAATCTTAGGTTCATTCCTTATCTTTTTGGACTAAAATCTGAAGTGTCAAAATGCCAGAGCGTAAGCAAAATGCGCTCACTAAAAGAGAATAACAGGAAATGTAAAGGAACGCAAAAAACCAAATTTTTAGTCCAAAGAATGGCAACAACAAAACTAACTTCAAATAAGAATGGAAACGTATGTACAAAACACATTCACACAAGCACAAGCACAATAAACACTTACTATATCAATATATCAATTATTTTTTGCCTCCTTCCAATTTCAATTCACTTTTTTTACTTTTTAGATTATTCTCACTTTTTGCGTATTTTTTAATTTCCGTTAATTTAAATTCAATTGAGTTTGACACTTTTCAGGATTTTGCCAGAAAAAATTCTTCTGACTAAATCTGACTACTTCGGACTGAAGAGAGTCACTCTCACTGAGTGTTGCTCTCCCATTTTTGCTGTCATTTTCGAGTTAAGGAACGCTTTTCGGACTAAATCTGACTACTTCGGACTTTTTCTGGGAGATAAGGAACGCAACTCTTGTATTCTATCATTTTTGAAATGAAACGAGCAACACCAAAAGGGAATGTGAAAAATCGCGTCGACAAAAGTTTCCGTGTATAAACAGTCTAAGGGCCCTGTCCCAAATTAATAACCATGAACCGCAAAGATGCGATTGTATGTTGCGGTGGAGGGGGAGGGGAATGTTCTCTTGCGAGTGTCGTGATTGTTCCTTCGGCACATCTGGTCACCCTAATCATTACAGCATGGCGGCAGGTGAGATAAATACATAAAGTGAATAGTTGCGTTCCAGCTTCGTGTAAAAACCTGTAAAACTGTCAAATAACAAAATTACTCTCTTGAAAAAGAGGAGCAAGAGCGAAAAAATAAAAGTCACCTGGAACGCGAAAAATCTCTTTTCCTGTAACTACTTCCATTTTTTTTTAATGTTAGGAACCATTGAGACGATCAAATATCTATATCATCCGTCTCGCGTTTTGCTTGACAAAAAACAAGCACACTTGCCTTCTGATCGTCGTGGTGAGCAAGTGCGCGGACAAGAAAAAGAAATTGTTTGTTGAATTAACGCGTTTATTTGAACGTTTGCGGGCAAGACACGAGCCAATCTCGCACATATGCAATGCTTGACGTATTTATTTGATTGTCTCCGTGGCGCTTAATTTTCTTTGCTATCTGTTTTTGTTTACAAACGCAACCCTGCCTATCGTTTGACACTTTTCATGAACTTGCAGGAAGAAAAACTTCGGACTAACAGGCTAACCTAATATTCGCGGCTTGCGTTTTGGTACGCATGCCGTCGAATTTGTTTTTTTGCGTCACCCGAAATTGACTTGCATGCGTTTGCATTTGATTTCATTGAGCGAAACGTCAAATCAAAATGTCACGCAGAACAAAAATTGGAAATTGAGTTAGCTTCATACGCACGCCGTTCAATTTCGGTTGATCTCATACAAGTTGCATGTGCATGAGAAATTTTTGACAATAAATTGGCGGCGTGCG
>NW_016160124.1:13189-41555 GCF_001687245.7 Rhagoletis zephyria | reverse complement strand
GAACTATAATAATATTCCGACCAACAACAACACTTACTGGACCAACAACAACACTTACTGGACCAACAACAACACTTACTGGACGTCCGGCGCGGAGAACAATTAACGAGATAATGAGAAACTGACGAAACGAGTTTCTTACTTTTAACAGCTTTTTCACAGAAAACTAGTTTTCGTACATAAGCTCCCTTTTCGTAGACCAGGTCACATATATATGTTTTCGGTATAGAACAATCCTAGGGGGTGAGAGCATAAAAATTCCGACTTTACTTTTCACATGCATTTTTGGACCACCCTAATGTACATACATTCAATAAACTTTTTTTTTACTTCAATGCAGTGTTTCGTTGAAAGGCAGAAGATTTAAAAGCCCTGAAGACATATCAGGGGGTTGCAACTGACGGCAAGCCTGTGCATCAGATGGTTGAGACACGGGTTCAATAGAAAGCTGTGACGCTGGTTCCTCAGAATGTTGGATATCAAGTTCATTACATTGTTGATTTATTGCTTCGGCGGAATGATTTGCCATATGTTTACGCATGTTTCGACTTGATCTAAACTTCTTAGCACAAATCGAACAAGTATATAGGTGTACACCAGCGTGTCTTGCTTCGTGTTCCTACAGACATTTTGGAATAAGCGTCTTATTACTATTTAATACATACATTTAAAATAGATATTACCCTTAATGCGATTGGCAGTTTGAACTCCTTGCTACAAACAGGGCATTTAAATTTTCGATCCGAATGATGGTAACGTATATGCGCCCCAAGGGAATGACGCGAATATTTTATAGCTCCACATTTGGAGCACGGATATTGTTTGTCGGGAGGCTCTTGACCATGTGCAAGCACATGTTTTTTAAGAGTATACGCGTTTTTTAGCCACTTGTTGCAGATATGACACTGCGCTCGAGTACGCGGCTCTGCACAATGTATGGCATCCACGTGACGCAAAAGATTGTGGGCAGCTTTAAAACATTTTCCACATATTTCGCACACAGACTCATATTCATTTAAATGGATGTTCTTTTCATGCTTTTTCAAAACACCAGCGCTGACGAACCTTTATTAAGTATAGAAATTATTGAAATAAAATTCAATCAACTGTACCAGTTCAATTTATACTTTACCCTTTGTTGCATGTTTTACAGATGAAATCACGTGTGGTTGTGTGCTTCGACTTCATATGATAGTCTAGTATATATTGTTTAACGAATTTTCGGGGACACAATTTACAAAAGAAATGCAAATCTCTCGAGTCAGGATGTTTTGAATCCATGTGATTCTGGTAAGTATTTCGGCTTGCCAGTTTTTTATTACAAATATGACATCTACACAAAAATTAATGTGTATGTAAATACATATTTTATAAAGAGCAAAGATTCAATAATAATTAAATAGAATCATGATTAAAAGCGAAATTCAATATCTTTGGTCATAAGCAATAACCGTCAGAGTCGAAAAACATTTTAAACATTTAGCTTGTAATGGTAACCTTATGGGGAAACCAAAATATGTTCGCCTATAACTTTTTAAATAGCCTAGCTAACGAGATGGGGATTTCACATACACATGGAGAAGTGATTGCAGAATACGATAGTATATACATATGTATAACTCAATTCTTTCTTAAGTTGTTGTTGTAGCGGCTACTAAGCCCCGCTAGGGTCGGTTCATCCGTCAACGTTTTAGTCCGTTTCAGCTAAGGGGAGGCACAGGAAGTGCGCGACTTCGACAGGGTCTGTCCATAAGGACAGGGGCGTCAGCTGGATGGGGTTCTCGGGGCATGTGAACAGGTGCCGAGAGTCATGTGGCGACTCTCCACATGCCGGGCATTGGTTGGGCACATTCTGATTAATTCTGCTCAGGTACGAGTTTAGCCTGCTGCAATAGCCAGGGCGAAGTTCGGCTATTGTGGTGCGGGCTCTCCCGAGGCAGACAAAGTTCTGTCCCGTCCACGTCAGGTGGTTGTGTGCCTAGAACGGCATTCACATGGCGGGAGTCTACATAACCTGAGTCTTTCTTAAGTCGACTTAGGCGGTTATTGCTAATGACCAAAGATATGTTGATCCACTTCAATCGTTTTTGAAAGAATTGAGCTACATGCGTTAATTTTTCATAAATAGCTGAAGGCAAGACATATTTAATAAGGTAGAAGTGACAACTAGTTCGAGTTCTCTTGTAGCTAGTTATAATAGCTTAGTTTTAACAGATAATTAACACAAATTATCACGAATTTCCGCTGGAAAGCTTTTCTTAACCCAAAAAACTAGCAGCTCTCTCTCGTTCTTACGCTGTCATTTTTTTGACTCTCCTGCTAATTTTTGCTAGTCACGTCAAGTCTTGAAAGCAATTTTTTCGCATTCTCTTTTGTGTTTTCTATTTGCTTCCACACGCGTCAACTTTAATTGAATTCAAGTCCTTGGTTCTTAAATTGGAAGCAACGAAAAGATCAAAAGAGACCAGAAAACTTGAAACGAATTGACGGTACGGAGGTATCTGTACTCTTCCCCTCTCTTCCCACCTCCTTCGCCAATGAACGAGCAGACTTGAAAGCAAGACTTGACGTGTCTGAAAGGGGACCTAGTAAAATTTTTACTAGCAGAAACTAGCAGCTGTCAAAATGGATGAACAAAAACTCGCGCCAAATATTAGGTCTGTTCGTCGAGCAAAAAATTTGTACGAATTTGTACAAATTATCACGATTTTTGCCCAAATCGCATTCGTGCAGACCAAAAAAATATCCAACACACAAAAATTGTGAGAGCAAAGTGACAGTTCTCTTGGAGAGAAGTTGCAAATTCCTGCTGGAAAAAATTTTGCCAGCAAGAATTTGCAAACATGAAAAACATGTGGTTGTGGCGCATGGTTGCATTTTTGTCCACGATAATTTGAATACATAAGTTCGTTAAATTTATAAATACGAGCGATTTTTTTATGAATACGACAATTTGAATAAATAAGCTAGTTAAATTTAAAAATGTATAAATACGAGCGATTTTTTTATGAAAAAGGAAGTAAATACTCGTTGATATAATTAATTTACAGCCTTATTCTGTATCATGAACGATAGGCAACACGAACGATTCGTCTGCAGAGGAATGCGTTAAAAATTAGTCCGGCGGCATCATTCTAGCCGGTTTAAACGCAACCGAGACCATTGCAACGTAATATATGAAAAGGAAGACGAAGACGACCGATAGAGTAATAAATCGCAATCAGAGATGCTGTTATTTGCAGACGAATCGTTCTTGTTGCCTATCGTTCGTGATGCAGAATAAGGCTGTTAGTTAATTCCAATGATTTTAACTTAACTCGGCTGAAAAAAATTTTATTCGCAATCGAAATGCAATTGCAACCAGAGTCGATTTAATAAAAACCCAACAGCTAGTACGATAAAGAAATTGAAATGTATGTTAAAGAAAGTCAGAACAAGAAATATAGATGTATATCCTGTCTTTGTCCATCTGAAAAATTTTTAAAAATTCTATAAAAATTTATTGTTTGAAATGCAACCGTGGACACCAGCTGGCAGGTTAACTTGAAAATTCCTGCAAATTTGCGTTCGTGCAGAAATTTCCAAGTTTCTCAACATGAGAGAGAATTTCTTCTTACTCTCTGATATTTTGAGTGTTGGATAATTCTTGCTGGATTTTCGACGAACAAACCTATTTTCAATAGTCAATTACATCGATCAACTGTTTACTTACTAGTTTCTGCTAGTATTGCGTTTCTTCAAGAATGATAGAATACAAGATTGCGCCAATGAGAGAGGATTTTTGAGCGTAATTTTTGCGTGACGTCATCTTGGTGCAATTGCGAGAGAGAAATACCAAATCGCATATAAAAATATGTAAACAATGCAGAAAAAGTGTTAATTTTAATATTACATGGCCCAATTTTGCAGGAATCAATAAATAAACAGACTGATTAATTAGGAGCACGTAGCAATAATTTTGGACATCTACCCCTTTAGGTAAGTACGATTTTTAGTACATGAAAAAATGGATGTGTTAACAGTGTTTGCAATTTCATGTAGACCAAAAGGAAGGTGTGCAGCAAAGTGAATTTTTGGACTCGACATTGTAAAAAGCCATGCAGAGTGCATATTTATATTTGTGGACGGTAGCCAACCACCATAAACTCCACAGCTGTTGACTCCACAGTTTTTATTTGATAACTTTTGTACCATTTCCGAGAGGATGAATGAGTGTGGCTTCTTTGTTAACAAATATTTTATGCAATTAAAACATAATTTAAGCTGAACTTTAAAATTTATAATAATTTGGGCATTGTTTTGTATTAGGTACGTAAGATGCCGCTGGAATTAGCGCCTGGCGACCTTATCCACTGGTGCATTACCTCATACCAGCACTAAAAAGAATCAGGTACTAATAAAAATAAGTAGGTAGTGAAGTTCATGTATCTATTTACTGTAGAAACTGCTTTTATATGTATGCCATTACCAGAAAACTAAACCAGCGACTGTCTACTTTCACCATGGAAATATACCTACTACAATTCACCAAGGAAAGGCCAACATAGTTCCATGTAGAAGCTCATAGCTCACACACATAGCACAAAGTTCGATTTGGTGTTTAATGTATCTCCTCGCCGGCACAACTGCTTCCACTTTTTCGCCAGATTTGCGTTCTTAGGAAACTAAAAAAACTTATCCGCACGCTTTCCTTTTGTTGTCACTATTACACTTTGCCACTGCAAACTTCGTTTTGCTTTGTAATGTCTCAATAATTGTTTAAAACCACGCAGAAATATTAACGCACAAATATTAAAATTGTTATTTGGTTTTTTCGTATGCTCACAACCAACAATTGCACCAAAATGACGTCACGCACAGCTGATTCTGCCGAAATCCCAAAGAGCGGATTAGCGGTACCACGATTGGCGCAATCTCTATTTCTCTCAATCGTGGCGTTTCTTTACTTTTTCGTTATTTCGCTCTTTGCGAGCGTAATTCTCTCAATTTTCCCATTCTTCTTCTTCCTGATGTTTATCTGCTAGAAAAGAAAAAAAACAAAGCCAATGTCAAAAACTGTAAACAAACAAATTAACCTTTTGAGGTGCGATGCTATGTTTGCTGCAAATTAGTATCAATTGAAACGCATCAGCATAAATTCATATATATGTACGTATACTAATTTTAAGAATTACTTCAATATTATCTTCAAAGAATTTTAACTGCATTCCCGTCTTACATGTACATATATATAAAGACAGAAACGAATACCTCATAAAGGAAGCCACGTAAATAAAACGAAAGAATTTTTTTATGAAACTGTTTTAAGCATTTTTTTTTTGTTTTTATTCGCCCAATGTTTTTGCGCCTTTAGTTTCTTATCTTTAATTCTAAAAGACATTCGACACTTATAAAAAAATTATTTAATGTTTTCTTGTAAGTTTATATGAAGATTAACTCTAGCAATTTCTTGATAAAATTTTTGCAATGGCAGATCTCTTTCCCGTTTAAGTTTTCCAAAATGTCTGGTATCATGTATGGGTGCGGTGACCATAAGTATGGATTCAAAATGAAGGACAATTTTACAAAAATATGCCTACATATATTTACGTAGTATAAAAATATCAAAAGAGTATTTATGATTCTAAATTCTTAATACATTTTAAACTTTGAAAGTTAATCACGTTTTCTTAATCGATATTAATCTTTTTTACATGAATATTTATAAAAGTATAGTAAAACTTATTATAATTACAATAGCTAACACGAAAAGTGAAAATCTTTAAAAGATTATTTTATAGACAAATTTTGAGTCGTTCAAAATGAAAACAATACCCTTTTTTTTTGTTTTTTGGTACTTTTCGCAGTTATTTGTCAAAAATCGACGTCATGAATCGACGTAAACGACTAGTTATAAAGTGCCCTTTACAAAAATATATAATTAGTGCAGATTGAGCTCCATAGCATCTACATTTCTAATCCGATTTTCATTATCTTTGGCTCAAAATTTACTGTAATGATATATCTTCTTTATCGAATTTTTAAAATAATAAAAAAAATAATCAAATGAAACGTATTTGCTTGAAAATCTCTCTTTTTTCGACTTTGACGACAAAATGCAAATGGTCGCCTTTAGCTCTAATAATTTTCATTGAAGTCGCCACAAGTTATATATTTTGGTATGAGGCACATTAATACCCTTCGAGCTGTAAGTCGCTTACGTTGATTGGGAGATTTTTTCATGAGATATTGAAGAAAAGCTACGAAAAGTACCAAAAAACACTTTTTTGAAAAAAAACCATCCATTGTCCGATAATAACGAATAAAATGCGGGACACATGCAGGGCACTTGGAAAAAATCAGTACATTTTCAGGTTTGAAAAACTACGCAGGACCGACCTTTGAAAAACAGTACGGTCCTGCAAAAAACAGAACGGATGGTCACCGTATGTATGGGCCCTTTTACTCAGTTTGCGTCTGCGCTTCAACAGATGATATCTTAACTTCTGAACATCCGTATGCTTCAGGCATTTCAAACATAGGAACCACCCAGGGCATGGGAACAGTATCTGGCTATAAACGCATGTACTTAAAAATATTTGCCTGCAATGGGCCGTAATAAAACCGCGTTGAAATGATTTTCACATAGCGCAACGCTCGTAGTTCCTGCTCCTTTTCATTTTTGTATATGTATCTATAAATGGATGTGGTCGAAAAACAAAAAAAAATCACACAATTCAAAACTATCTCACAGCATGCAATTGAATTTTTAATGAAAAATAGACAATGGCAACTTGAAAAGGGTTAAAAGTTATTCATCATTTGACATTATAGTCGGTGTTCCAATGAGAGAAATGTCAAAATCACTTCTACCTTATTTAATATGCCTTGGCTGAAGGCCTTAGGAGCCAATGCTCTTAATTTCGTCAATTTATAGTTTTAATCATGATAAAAACATCACAAGGTAAATTCATTCTCTTAATTCGTCGGCCATGATTTTTTTCTGACGTTTGCAAGCAAGATAAAAAGATAAGTTGCGTTCCAGATGCTTCACGATTTGCAGGTTTTTACAGGAAGTCGTTCCAGGTGACCACCTTCCATAAGGTTTATTAATGGAGAAAACAGCTGTTCCTGCAAATCGTGAATATCGTGAAGCATCTGGAACGCATCTATAACAAGGTAAAACCATTGAGAGGCAGCTTGACTCACACACCCATTCCCATTTTCAATCTCAAACAACAACAATTGCGAACAATTTAGTTTTTTTATTCTTAATTTTATATAATTTTAAAATGCTGCCAAACGTCAGAAAAAATCATGGTTGACGAATTGAGAGAATGAATTTAACTTGTAATGTTTTTATCATGTTTGCAAGCAGTTTAAAATCATATAAAATTGAAAATAAAAAAATGAAATTGTTCACAACTGTTGTTGTTTGAGATTGAAAATGAGAATGTGTATGTAAGATTAAGTTTGGAATTTTTAAATTATCCAACCATGCAAAACATGAGAAATAGGCAACAATCGTCAATGGCAACAAATTGGCGACTCACCGATTTATTGCCGTGTTGACAAATCGGCAATATCGTTTCTTTCATGTAAATTTTGGAATAGATATTTTATCGAAAATTCCCAAACTTATAAATTTCGTTTCAACGGTATTATCCAAAAGCGTATACATTATACTAAAGACAGGAATGAAAAAATTGGAAGCCCCATAGCGCAAGAAAGAACTAATTCCGTGTTTAAATTCTAATTTTGTATATAAAAAATAAATGAAGTATTAAAAATTATTTCGAATATCGTCTGAAGGGTTAAGAAAACGACTCATTCCTGTAATAAGAAAACGACTCGCCCAGGCGTGTTACCTTCGGTGGACGTTTTAGAGCGACCGGTAATAGGAAATCGATACGATTGCGATATTACAGGCAATAAATCTGTTTCCGTGGGCAACACGTTTTCTTATTGCCGGCAACAAAAATTGTTTGGTGGGATATTACTGGCAAACGTCAGACTGTCTCTCAATGGTTTTACCGTGTTATGTTTTTATCACGGTCTTAATCAAGGCATAACAAGGTAGAAGTAATTTCGACATTTCTCTCTTTTGGACTGCGACTGAAATGCCAACTCTTAACGCTATACTATTCAAAATTTAAATTTTTTAAAATTTTAATATCAATTGTGAGCTGTGCGACTATTTTAAATACATAATAAAATGAAAAGGAATTACGGGCGGTATGTTGTGTTTGGCAAGAACCAGGATAACAAACTTGTGCGTTATTTTAAACCTCCGAATTGTCAAGTGAAGCGACAACGGTGGACAAATTGCTGAGATGAGGCTCTTCACGTGTGCGCAAAAACCATTTTAGTGCCAGTGACTTTATTTGTTGCCCATCGTAGCCGAGTATTTCTAGGCGGGCGCGTTTGTTCCCAGGTGCAGAATTTATCGTATTAAGAGAAAATCTCTTACACATATACATGGAAATACCAAATTTCAAATGATGGTCTGATAAAACCTAAACCAGAATTCCTTGTTTGAATAAAGAAGCTGGAAGTAATTTTTAATAAATTTAATGGAAAGAAAATTTCGAATTGCAAAATTTTAATAGCTAAATTATTGAAGTTAAGTTCTGATATACATTAAGAAGAATCAAACTTTTTTTAAGTCTAATATACTTTAGAATTAAGTGTTTGAATAAAATAAATAAATGCTCAAAAACATTGGCCTAGTAAAAGCCAGAAAATCGCCAAAACGGTTTTATAAATGAGTGTGTTTCATTTAGTGTGTAATTTTGTGTAAGTGTGCATTTCCACATAAACATTAAAACGAAAATGCAATAACTAAAATGAAACTGATTCTAATGAGATTTTAAATATTTTCAAATTTACCAAAACTTTATTTTAGAAATATTGAGTTTTCTCAAATATGGTAAATGCATAACAAAGGGTTAATTTCTTTGTTTATATTTTTTGACATTACAGTCAGCTATGAGAAAGCTCGACTGAGTTTTCACTTCTTCCTTGTTGAATATGCCTTGGTCTTAATCAAGGTGTATTAAACAAGGTGTGATTGACAACTCAGTGCGGCTCTCTTTTAAGGTACTATAATGTCAAAAAGTATAAACAAACGAATTAACCCTTAGGTATGCATGTATCTTATCGGCACTGATGTCCTAGGCTTTTATTTCGATTACAGTTTTGTTTTACTTACATTACTTACATCACATATATTTTGTCAATAAAATAAAACAAATTACTTATAAAATCGTTTCATCAATTTTCTTGTTTTTAATTGTCCTAGTTTTATGCTTTTGCGCGTTTATTTTTATATTTAAATTTTTTATCCTAAGCATTATTCGACACATATAAAAGTATGATTTTACATTTTTTACCAATTTTATATGTGAGCTTAACTCAAACAATTTTGAAATTAAATTTTTTTCATGTGAACTAGTTTTCCATAAAAGACCTTGCTTCGAGCGGTTTTAATTTAAGCTCTTCCATACTTGCTTGCATGGTTTAATTATTTCGGTAAGCCGAAATATTTCTGTTCGCAACGTGCATTCTAAAGAGTCGTCTGTTTGAGTTTGGGCATCAAAAAAGAATGTATCCTGATCGTGTACTAAATCCTCACTTGTATCAGTTTTTCCGTATGGCATTGGGACTGCGCATGGGTATAAACGAGCTCGTTGGAAAGTGTTTGATTTGCACATCACTTTCCTTGAAGTGGTTTTCACAAACGCGAGATGAATCACGTAGTACAACACCAAAGCTTTCTTCCCATCGCTGCCGTCTTAATTCACAACTAGGTGGTTTAAAACATCGCACTATGTTCGTGTTCTGACTTTTATTGCATCGTTTCATCTTGGTTTCCTTACATTAAATATTTAAGCAAAGTCGAACGTATTTACTTATTACCAAACTTAAATGTACTTACTTGCTCTTCTCGGCGGTTTATACACAAATTTTTCAAGCAACAAATTTTCTTAGTAAACGTGAAATTGTTAAGAGATAAACCGCCGAGAAGAGCAAGTAAGTACATTTAAGTTTGGTAACAAGTAAATACGTTCGACTTTGCTTAAATATTTAATGTAAGGAAACCAAGATGAAACGGAGCAAAACGTTTGAGCGGTGCGCTGTAATAAAAGTCAGGACACGAAAATAGTGCGATGTTTTAAACCACCTAGTTACGAATTAAGACGGCAGCGATGTGAAGAAAGCTGTGGTGTTGTTCTACGTGATTCATCTCGCGTTTGTGAAAACAACTTCAAGGAAAGTGATGTCCAAATCAAACACTTTCCAACGAGCTCGTTTATACGCATGCGCAGTCCCAAGCCCATACGTACGCGATCAGGATATATTCTTTGTTGATGCCCAAACTCAAACAGATGACTCTTTAGAATGCACGTTGCGAACAGAAATATTTCGGATTACCGAAATAATTAAACCATGCAAGCAAGTATGGAAGAGCTTAAATTAAAACCGCTCGAAGCAAGGTCTTTAATGGAAAACTATTTCGCATGAAAAAATTTTATTTCAAAATTGTTAGACTTAAGCTCACATATAAAATTTGGAAAAAATGTAAAATCATACTTTTATAAGTGTCGAATAATGTTTAGGATAAAAAATTGAAATATAAAAATAAACGCACAAAAGCATAAAACTTGGGCAATTAAAAACAAGAAAATCGCTAAAACGATTTTATAAACAATTTGTTTTATTTTATTCACATATTAAATGTGATGTAAGTAATGTAAGTAAAACAAAACTATAATCGAAATAAAAGCCTAGGTCATCAGTGCTGATAAGATACATGCGTCACTAAGGGTTAAATCGTTTGTTTATACTCTTTGACATTATAGTACCTTAAAAGAGAGCCGCACTGAGTTGTCATTCACACCTGGTTTAATACACCTTGATCATGACACAAAAATAGAAGGTAGTTTCATTTATTGACATTCGTTGTTGTTGCCGACCACTTGACTTTCAACAAGTTTATGGCATTTAACTAAAATCAAGGTACCAGATTCACTAGCTGCAAAATTTTTGTTTCTTGAAAAAGTAAAAAAAAAAAAGTTAGTGAAGTTTGATGAAAATATTAAAAGAAAATTCTTGCGTGTTTCAAAACTGCAAAAATTCGGTACACCTGTGCAAAGGTTCGAAAATCAAATTTTTACTTTTCCGAGGATAAAGTACATTACGAGATCTAAAGCAGTTTGATGAAAAATTGCTGACGGTTAATATTTTTAAACCACTTAACGATGTACCGTTATCAGTGGAAGAGGGAGGAGGTCGAGTTAAAATGATGCCTTGCAACTTGCAACAGTACCAATTTTTGGATTCTCGGAATTTTCTGATAAAGATGTGGCGATGCTAAAGAATATAAATATGTATATACATAAATATCAGATCGAAAATATGTATTTGTGACAAGAATTATCCACATAAAATGAAAACTACTGCAGTTTCATTTTATAAAATTTTTGTTTATAGAAAAATGCACAAGTAAGACAGTTCGGATAAGGTTCGGTTATTTGTACAATGATTTAGTGTTATCGTGTCCAAACACGTGACCCGAATCAAAGAACTTTAACATATACGTCTAGTCAAAGGATTAAGCTTTAGTTTAAAGAAAAAGATTGCGGTTTGAAATATGCACTTTTTTTGTAAACTTGGACGTGGATTTTGCGCAAAAATACTGTGGATGGCGTAACCTGAGTTGGGCTGATGACGTTATTTTTTTCTAGCGCGGCCGAAGGCAACCAACGCGGAAAGGAGTTTTGAGCAAAAATACTCCTGATGGCCTAACACGAGTTTAACTTTTCTTTGCGAAAATGCAAAGTTTACCCTTTTTTGAAATGGGCCTTCGAGTGCCTGTAGAAGGGGCAAGGGGCGAAGGATGGCTTTTCTTAAAGTTTATACTGTGCTCTTTCTGATGAGTCATTGTACAAATAACCGAAAATTTCACACGCACAACATTAAATCCTCTCATGTATTGTCTGATTGCTATCAATGTGGCAAGGTAGCTCATAATTTTGTACAATTTATGAAACTTCAAAAACTTATTTTCTGTCAAAAATTTTGAAATGAAACTACCTTCTTTTTGTATCATGGTCGTAATCATGGTACAATTAATAAAGGTATTGTCTTAGTAGAGTTTTGCTTCACATCGAAATTCGTGCTCCCGTATTTTAATTTTGACGTATTTAAATGTTGATTCTTTTACTTTTAGGTGGCGTTACTTTTTGTTTTCGCTCAATTAAATTTTTATAATTAAAAAAAAAAATCGAAATAAATTGAGCAATCAAAATTTTTGTTTTATTTACTAAGCAAATGTTTATTTTTCGGCTTTTGCAAATTAAATAGGTTCTCTGCCAGAAGGTTTGTTTAAAAAAAATGGACATACATATGAGTAGTCCACTTGCAAAGTGCTCTATGTAAAATTTTTTTTAAAAATTTTAGTTTTTGGTGGCTAACGTACCAGTATTTAAAGTAGTTTCATGTCCACCAACAATACAATACAAAATCCTTATATATTCTAAAACAAATAGCATCAAATGTTAGCTACTCTAGCAAAAGTCGCTGTAATACTTACTATATGTATATATCAAATAAAAAACCTCTTTCAGGTAAAATTTTCGAGTGACGGAAGCTGAACTAGAAACACAAAATTTATGATATCGATTTCGTGACGAAAATTATACGCATTTTTTAACTGCCCTTGTAACGTAGGGAAAATCCTTTATATTCATACGAATCGTTGCAAAAGTTCTGTTTTTTATTTTGTGTTTCTAGCAGTGACGGAATTTTGCAACGTTCCGAACAAATAAAAAAAGATTTTCCGTACGTTTAAAAGGCAGTTAAAAAATGCGAATAATTTTCGTCACGAAATTGATATCATAAATTTTTTTGTTTCTAGTTCAGCTTCCGTCACTCGAAAATCTTACCTCAAAGAGGTGTTTTATTTGATATCAATTATTTTGGGGTAGCAAATTTAAGATTGACGAAAATACAAACAATAATCTAAATGTTTTATTTTTCTCAAATAAATTGCTAAAAACATTATCTTAATCTAAATTATGTATTCAAATCGATTTGTCCATTGAAACATAATTTTTCAAATACGGAATAAAGAATGATCATATCCTTTGTATTCGAAAATGATTATGATGAATGATTATGAAAAATGATAAAATTTATCAACTTGGTACCAACTTTGGATACAATAAACAACTGCATTCATCTGATTGTCTCGTAGTTTAATTTTATTAAGATTTCTACCGGTGTGGGGCGCACACATGTGTTTTTTAAANAAATTTTATTAAGATTTCTACCGGTGTGGGGCGCACACATGTGTTTTGCATTCATACATACATATTTATGTAAAAATGTAGGTAATATTGTATGCGTCTTACCAGGTGTGGTTTCCAAGACATGTACGAAGTGATTAGCACAGCTGCATCCTTCAACTTGTCAACTCGCGGGAAATTCCCCGACTTGCAGGGAATTTCGGTTCAAGTGGCAAACGGGGAATGGGCAATTTTTTTCGGGGAACTGGGTACGTTATTTTTATATCTTAAATACCCAAATTAGACCGATATGTCAATTTTTAACCATTTGAACCTTTGGAGCGACATTTTTTCAATTTGAATCCCAATATCTCCACAACAAGAGTTTTCCCAGCTATATACCAGAAGAAAGCTAAGGTTTTGGGCTAGATTTGTGGAAACTTAGAATAAAATCGACTGACCAGTTTTCGAGAAAATGCCCGAAATGTATATTTTCAGCAGCCCGATTTTTAGTTTTCAGGCGACAACGTTACGACATATTTATATTTTATAAACACAAAAGATAGCGTTAGATAGCTTGTTTAAGACCCTTCTGCTGCTGCTGCAATGACCTGGATTGAGTAGTGCGGCCTCAGTTGTGGTTTAAAAAATTGCCTTTTTTTGAAATTTCAGGCAGCAGCCACGCCCACACAGGCATACGAATCAAAACATCCTGGAACAAAACCTTAGTTTTTTGTGCTTTAATTCCTGAAAGTTTGAAAAAAATTAAATGAAGGTACGTACAGATGCCACATACATACCAAAGCATCTCGTAGTGGAGACACGAACCAAAACACATTTAGCTCTATATCTTTCCAACTAGTAGCCGGAACTCAATATATAAGGTATCGTTTGAAAGGTATTGACCTATAGAATAACATATGTTGGGTGTACTCACATGCCCCCTAAAACCGGCAAAAGCAAATAAACGTTTTTTGTTACGCAACAATTTTGCCTAATTTCCAAGAATTCGGATAATCGTTTATGAAGCTTGAATACATTTTCTGGACACACTGCGCAAGACCTTTGCTACGATATCCCATACATGTCGATTGGACGTCTGGATAAAAACTTCCAAATCTCGTGTATATATAAGCGAGTCATTTTGGCATGCTACTGTGGTTGCTTTCGCCACTCGCGCGCACTGCCGTGCGCTGTGTTACACTTTCAAAAGTCGCTATAATATTTATTGTACGTATTTATATAAGTTCAACAGTCTTCATCTTCTGATGAACTTAGAAAAGCAGTGAGCAGTGCGCGCTTCCACTCCGCAACACCNCATGCTACTGTGGTTGCTTTCGCCACTCGCGCGCACTGCCGTGCGCTGTGATACACTTTCAAAAGTCGCTATAATATTTATTGTACGTATTTATATAAGTTCAATAGTCTTCATCTTCTGATGAACTTAGAAAAGCAGTGAGCAGTGCGCGCTTCCACTCCGCAACACCTGGGTTCAAACCCTGGTCAAAGCAACATCGAAAAAAATATAGAAAAAAAGGTTTTTTCTTAACAGCGGTCATCCCTCGGCAGGCAATGGCAAACCTCCTAGTGTATTTCTGCCAAGAAAAACAGCTTCTCATAAAAAAATACAATAATCGCCGTTCGGAGTCGGCGTAAAACTGTTGGTCCCTCCTCTCTGTGTGACAACATCAAGGCGCACGCCACAAATCGGAGGAGAAGCTCGGCCAAACACTAACATATGTGTAAGCGCCAATCTATTATTATTATTATTATTAAAAAAATACATATACAATATGGATTTTACTTGTTGTTGTAGACATTTTTTTTTAATTGATGGCTTACTATTATAAAATCACATAACGCTGTTTGCAAGTGGACTACTCATATATGGTATATGGTGAATAGAAATACCCCTTTTCCCTTACAGTAAACCTTTTAGTGTGGGCAACAACGATATTTTTCAAACATCTGCGCTCTCTGGGAAGACAATACCTTTAGTTATTGTACCATGGGTCTTAATGATAAATTTGATGTACCCAGTAGAAATCTTATGCATACAACATCACTGTTGGTGGCATGAGCTTGTAGCTGTGTATACATGCCAGTATAAATGAACCTTCATTTCCATTTAACACGCGAGGTTTCTCAGAGCGTATGCGTACCTTAATCATACACTTGTACTACTGCTGTATGCATATGGCTGTATTAATGTTTCAAACATACAAAAATGCATTAATGGAACAGTATTAAAGCATTCTTACAAGATATGTATCCCCATATGTAAATGCTACTTTTCTGATACATTTCAATATACAGCGACATACAAACAAGTAGCATTTACATATTGAAATGCATATCTTGTAAAAGCCCGTTTGCGCTGAAAATAGTATCGCACAACACGTCCGTTCACTAAAATTTTTGTACAAGACTGAAAATATTACAAAAATTCCACTTCCAATTTATCAAGAAATGTACTCAAAACGACAACGTACATTCGCTTGCAATTCGCTAGCATGAATGCATACAACCGATTTCTACTGGGTATGTACATACATTAGAGTACATCACCAAAAAAAGTTCCGATTTTTCCGCCTGGGTTACAAAATTTATTATATTTTAAGACGTACACCAGAATATTTCTGAAAAATTTGAAAATACCTCCAAAAATGGAGTTTTTTATGAATAAAAAGTTTCTTAAAGAACTTTTTGAAAAAAATCATCTCAGATGACGAAACAGATTAGGCTTAAAAAATCTGTATAAAGGTTATTTAAAAATCTTTTAAAAAAATATCATTATTACGATTCCGCTCATATTTTTATTTATTTTTTTTAATATTTTTATGTAAATTTTTTAAGCGTAAACCGGTTTGTCATTTGGGGGATTTTTTCAAAAAACACTTTTAAGAAACTATTATTTCATAAAAACTCCATTTGTGGAGGTATTTTCAAGTAAGTCCAGCTCGCTTAAATCTAAATATTATTCCGAAAAATTTTGGTGGACGTCGTAAAATACAATAAATTTTATAATTCCAATGGTAAAATAGTACCGATTTTTTTTTGTATGGGGAGTGATGCAGTCTAACATACATACATATGAACAGCCATTGCATACTAAACGTGGCAGGTTGCGCGAAGGGCTTCTATATAGCTGAAATGTTGCACATCTCGGAAAAATAAATAAATTTTTTTGATTCTAGGTTCCTTTTTATCAGTTTTAGTATGAAATTAAACTATGAGGAAAATTTCAACCAAATCGAATCGTTTAATATGGAATGGCTGCATATGTATGTATGTACAGCCTGAAAATGATCTAAAATCAAGTTCCACATATAGGCATCTACATACATATTAAGCGAATGTTTACTTGAATAATTCCGGGTCCCTGTGCATTTTCAGATGGTCTACCCAAAGAGAACGTTTCAAAAATCGGTTATTACAGCAAGTCATATATCCTTCACATTTATGTTTTTGACGAAAATGCTTCCTTAAGTTCAAAAAGTCTGAAAGTGGCTTTTCACACAAACAACAAATTAATTCGCAATTTTCCGCAATGTATTCATCCAATTCAGCAATTAGTGCTAATTTAGCCATACGTCGACTCGCAGCTTCTTCCTCGGTTAAAGCCTCTTCATCGGCCTTGGATCTTTTTCTATACTTCCTTTTATGTTTCGTTTTACCTTCAGAAATGTTCCTTTTTGAATTAGCTTTAACACTACACTATAGCAATTCGCAATGAACACAGCTTACTTACCTTTCCCATTTGACTTTTCAGCAGTAGAGGGCAGTGAATCCTCGTCTGTAGATGCTTCGTTACCCATTTCAGCTGCATCGAATTCAACCTCATCTTCGGTAAGTTCTGTTTGTGCCAAGACCAAATCAATTTGTGGTTCGTGTAAACCAATATTCCCGTCGTAAACGTATGAATCGAATGGTGCTATGGGGAAGTCTTCTGTCTTAATATCTACTATCTGATGCTTCGTTTCTAAATGTTTTTGTAGATTTCTTTGTTTATCGTCTATATCTAGCCAANGGTTTCTGCATTTTCTAAATGTTTTTGTAGATTTCTTTGTTTATCGTCTATATCTAGCCAAAATCTGTGAAAATCGTCTATATGTTTGAAGCACTCACAACAAATTTCATTAGAAATAGCATCGTCAGGCTGAACCTTAAATGGATTGTTATTATTTGCATATACATATATACACACATGTATACACATTTTGCATAGTGTGAATTTATAAACAAGAGAAAATATCATAATTTACCTCAACTTGAAAATATTTAAAAATTATTTTAGCGATTTCACTCTTGCCATTATCCGAGGAAATAGTTATGCCGTTAGCTATTTCGATTAAACATAAACGGCAAGTCATTTTATGAATCCAATAAAACAATTTGCAAGTTATGTATTTTCATTCAAAATAGGGATAACAAACTTTTACCGGAGTATTAACAATAATCAATTTTGCATGTTGGATGTGAATTTTTTGTATATCGGCTTACCGCCTATCTATTTTCAGTATCCTGAAACAGTGATGAAAATAATGGTGCAATTCATGATTCAATAATAGTTGTGTTCGCGTAGCTGTTAATTGTTCATGTTTAACCAAAACTTACAAGTTTTTGCGTTCGCGTACGCAAAAAACTTGCAAAGTAGGGGAAATTGAGAGAGCAAAGTGACATTTCATTTTGAGGGGAAGCTCCTGGTTGCTGTTGGAAAAATTTTTGCCAACAGCAATTTGCCAACAGGAAAACAGCTGATCAAAAACAGCTGGTTGGCATTTACGCAAATCACAAAATTGAATTTGATGGTTTGGAAGTTAAAAATTACAAAATGCGACTAATTAAACTTGTAAGAAATAAGTAGTTATTTGTTTAATCAATAAACTGTGTCAGTATAACACTTTGTGATGACTTTTCGTATGTTTTAATTTTACACTTTTGAATGTAAACAAAAATTGTCTAACTTGCAAGTTTCTGCAAATTTTCTGTTCGCGTACTATTTGGGATATTTTTCTCTTGTGAGAGAACAGATGACATTTTGCCGGAATTTGGCAGTTGGTTGGTTTTTACTGGAGATTTTAAACGAACGCACAAGGTTCGATAAACTGACAGTTATCTCTATCGCACCGCTCCCTTACTGGCCGTCTTCACGTGCTGGAAAATCTCGCTTGCAAGTTAGACGAACAGCTGATATAATTTTTGTTTACATTCAAAAGTGTAAAATTAAAACATACGAAAAGTCATCACAAAGTGTTATACTGACTCAGTTTATTGATTAAACAAATAACTACTTATTTCTTACAAGTTTAATTAGTCGCATTTTGTAATTTTTAACTTCCAAACCATCAAATATAATTTTGTGATTTGCGTTAATTCAAACCCGCTGTTTTTGATCAGCTGTTTTCCTGTTGGAAAATTGCTATTGGCAAACATTTTTCCAGCAAAAACCAGCAGCTTCCCCTCAAAATGAAATGTCACTTTGCTCTCTCAATTTTCCCTCCTTTGCAAGTTTTTTGCGTACGCGAACGCAAAACCTGAAAGTCTTGGTTAAACATGAACAATTAACAGCTACGCGAACGCAACTATTATTGCATCACGGTGGAGAGAATAGAGATGGTGGCGCCGATGGCAACACCGCTAATAGGCTCTCATTAAATTTGACAGAATCAGCTGTTTTGCTAACGTCAAAGTCGAGATGACAGCAGTAGTGATGTGCTGAGTCAATACTTTTAAGTATCCAATACTCTCGATACTCGGTACCGAAACATTTAGGCTTCGAATAAAAGCGCACATAGGCAAAAAATATGGAAAAAACGCCTAACAAAACCCGAATGTAAGAGCCAATAGAGCTTTTTTACTGATTCAAATGAAAGATGTATATATGTCGGTTCGATGCCATAATACAGAGAAACCCTTACTTGTTTGAAGCATTTTTGTTCCAGCTGAATCGGACGATATCATTTTTGTAGGCCTGGGACAGATTCTGTAACCAGTTAACGACAATTTTCGAATCGGTATCGGTTTTGTCGACGTTTGATATCAAATATTTGTAAGTCAACAAGTGCGATATCGATCCGAAACTTGTCGCTAATGTCGGAAATGGCTTTCCATACAAATTTTGACATTTCATTTGCGAGGGTTTAAAATTCCAAAGTTTGCCCAGTTGCGAGAGTTTTGCGCTTTTAAATGAGTACCCTTATTGTTTTTTAGGCGCAGTAATTGTGACAATAGTCATATGATGAATTTTGTCAGTGTTGTGGGAATAGGGCGGTTACTCAGTACATGTAAAAAAGTATCGAGTTCTCGATACTACTCAGTACTCATGAAAAGTATCGAAGTCCTGTACTCGGTACTCGTATCGTTCCAACACTATTCAGGTGTTGTTTACTATTATTTCATAGAGTTTTTTTTTAGCATTATGCCTTGTTAATAAAAACCGAGCTTTCGGATAGTATNCTCAGTACATGTAAAAAAGTATCGAGTTCTCGATACTACTCAGTACTCATGAAAAGTATCGAAATTCTGTACTCGGTACTCGTATCGTTCCAACATTATCCAGGTGTTGTTTACTATTATTTCATAGAGTTTTTTTAGCATTATGCCTTGTTAATAAAAACCGAGCTTTCGGATAGTATTTTGATGTTTTAAAGCGAGTAAATGCAAGCCCAACGTATAATTATAATACACCCAGGATCTTTGTATTTAAGGATTGGANCAGTACTTGTAAAAAAGTATCGAGTTCTCGATACTACTCAGTACTCATGAAAAGTATCGAAATTCTGTACTCGGTACTCGTATCGTTCCAACATTATCCAGGTGTTGTTTACTATTATTTCATAGAGTTTTTTTAGCATTATGCCTTGTTAATAAAAACCGAGCTTTCGGATAGTATTTTGATGTTTTAAAGCGAGTAAATGCAAGCCCAACGTATAATTATAATACACCCAGGATCTTTGTATTTAAGGATTGGAAGAGCTTCCGATCTTAATCCCATTACGATTTTGCATGCAGTGGCACATCTGCGGCGTGGAAATAAAAACTCGCAAAATCATAAGGATGCGCTTCTGCCGAACGTACAGAGCTCAGCTGAAACAATTGCTGAGTTCGAGGAACAGAGACTGCAAGTCTCCCATTCTATACAATCATATGCACCACTTCGTGAGCCACATGAACGAAGTGCTAAACGTTTGCGCGTTGCTACACCACCACAACAAATAGCAACTTTTAACAGGCGAAGTGTTCCGGAGGATCTGCCGCTCTCAGATGACGAGGACTCTGAAGCCATAAAGCATGAAATGAGGGACACTCGCAAAAGAGATGAATTACTTTTCGATAAAGACATTTTGTCTTTACGAGAAGAGGAGTCCATGGAATACAATATTCATTTTCCACTGCGGCGAGGGGAATTTAATCTACATAAATATGTGGGTGGCTCTACCGCAGCGGTGATATCTCATATGGAAACAATTTGGTTATATGCTTTACGAAAGCATTTGAATATTAGCGCTGGTACTTTGCCACACTACANAAGATGAATTACTTTTCGATAAAGACATTTTGTCTTTACGAGAAGAGGAGTCCGTGGAATACAATATTCATTTTCCACTGCGGCGAGGGGAATTTAATCTACATAAATATGTGGGTGGCTCTACCGCAGCGGTGATATCTCATATGGAAACAATTTGGTTATATGCTTTACGAAAGCATTTGAATATTAGCGCTGGTACTTTGCCACACTACAGTGCTGTATTGGTTATACCAGACGTCTACAACCGTAGTCATCTACGTGAATTAACCACATTGCTATTACAACGTTTACGTTTTCGCTCGTGTTTTTTATTACAAGATCATGTGGCAGCCACTTTTGGCGCGGGGCTCAGCTATGCGTGTGTTGTTGATATTGGAGATCAAAAGTGCTCGATATCTTGTGTGGAGGATGGTATTAGTCATCCAGAAACACGAGTGCGTCTTTCTTATGGGGGAGGTGATGTTACGCAAGTTTTTTTAAATCTGCTTCGTAAATGTGGTTTTCCTTACAAAGATTGTAATGTAGAAACAGACTATTCAGATGCCGCGCTATTAATGGATTTAAAGGAACGTTTCTGCCATCTTACCTTGGATGTGTGTGGAGCCCAGGAGAGAAACTTTGAGGTACAATTATTAGCAAATGTACATCATATATGCATGTATATAATTTATTGGTTGTCTTTGTATGAATTGTAGGTAAAGAAAGCAAATAAAAAAATGCGTTATACTTTGCAAATAGGCGACGAATGTGTGGTTGCGCCTCTATCCCTTTTTCATACAGAATTATTAAATATAACAACCAAAACGAAGCAGGCAAACGTTCAACTACGAAGTAGTCAACAACCAGATCCAGAAGACTGCTTTGATGCCGAGTATATACGCGAAACAGGACGTCGAAATGGTGGGCGTGACCAATTGTTGGAAGGAGCACTACCATCGACGGGTGAAGTTGCTGAGGACGATTTGGTTGTAGACGATGTTGTGGAACGTGATGTTAATGTGAAAACTGGTGATAAGGATGAGCTTTTATATATGTTTAATGGTCAAATTTTGCCTCTAGATCATGCTATAGTACGCAGCATTGAACGTTGTTCAACAGAAGAGATTAAGCGTAAAATGTACAGCTGTATACTACTTGTTGGTGGCAGCACTAAATTTGCTGGATTTGCTAAATGGCTAGAACAACGTGTTATGCTGCAATTAGCGGCCATATCGACAGCATCTTCATCATTTGAAGTGAATGCTTTTAGCAAGGAAATGGATGCAGGTATGATAGCTTGGAAAGGTGCAGCAATAATGTCATGCTTGGAAAGCGCACCAGAGTTATGGATATTTGGTGGAGAATGGGAAAAGTATGGCTTGCGCGTATTGCGTGAAAAAGCTCCGTTTATTTGGTGAATTGGGGGCACAGCTGAATATTTTGCGATGATATTGAATTTTAATAATAAAATAGTTCGGAACACATGCATACTTACATTTATTTTTAAAGATAACAAATAAGGAAGTCTAAGTTCGGGCGGAGCCGAATAAAATACCCGGCACAAGTATTAAATATATGTTTCACCTTTCCGAAAGCGACTGATACATGGTAAGCCGGGATGTATCAATTTTGAGTNACAAGTATTAAATATATGTTTCACTTTTCCGAAAGCGACTGATACATGGTAAGCCGGGATGTATCAATTTTGAGTAAATTAGCGTCCGTAAATTTCGAAATATTGAAGTTTCAAGCATTTCTGAAATTTACCGTTATATGAAAAGGGGCCGTAATTTTAGTCCGAGAGCGTGTGTGAATCGGTAACAAAGTTCGCGGCAAGTAAATTTTTGACAAGTTTGAGGTGAATAAAATTTCAGTAGCCCATAGGGCTAGTGAAATTTTTGACAAATGCATAGAAAATTTTGACAATTGCAAAGATTGCTGCTGTGTGTAATTTTTCGTAAAATAAAAGGTTAAGTTGATGAACTGCAATCAATGATGGTAGATGTTTTCTTAAAATATTAATTTCACTCAATTTGTAATAGTTTATTGCGCATAAATCTGCGGTTATGAAAAATTTACTGCTGTCAAAAAAGATTTCATTTCACACAGCAGATTGGCAAAACTGTCTCACCATAGTAAAAATATTATTCAACAGCTTTCCCCATAGAACTTTGCTACCGATTCACACACGCCCTAATATCAATTATTTTAAACGTTTTGCTTTTACGTGGCAAGAAAAGTAACCATTACAAGTTTGGTACAAATTGGTAGGACGGTTATCGAGATACATATATGTAAACGCCTATTTTCCAAAATTTTATCATACAAGTTTTCTTGGTATAGAATTTTTGCAAGCATCAATTTTGAATAAATTAGCTTTAATATTTATATATCAGTATACTGATATATCGAAGATTTCGTATTTCTCTAATGTGGCGTTTATTGTCCGATTTTAAAAATTTTCAGCCATTTGGTATGCCAACCAAGGCTAACAACTGTACCAAGTTTGGAAGAAATTGGTGCAGCGGTTACCAAGATATACACATGTAACCATAAGTGGGCGTGGCTACGCCCATTTTCCAAAATTTTCTAATATTCTTATTTTTCGCCTAAAAATTATTGTAAATATCAATTTTTATTGAATAGGCTTCAGTAGTTACTAAAATATGGCAGTTTTCGTATTTCTGAAAATTACCGTTATATGGGAGGTAGGCGTGGTTGTTGTCCATATATTTGCCCATTTTCAATACCATCCCGTCCTACGGCTGAAAGAAGTTATAATACCCTTGTGCACAAGTGNTCACTTATGTTTATTTAAGAATTTTCAATTAAAATATAGTTTATTCTCAGACAAACCCGGTACAAACCCAAGCTTAATNTGAATAGGCTTCAGTAGTTACTAAAATATGGCAGTTTTCGTATTTCTGAAAATTACCGTTATATGGGAGGTAGGCGTGGTTGTTGTCCATATATTTGCCCATTTTCAATACCATCCCGTCCTACGGCTGAAAGAAGTTATAATACCCTTGTGCACAAGTGCGCTCGGGTATAAAAATACAAAAATATGAAAATTTGAATAGCTACAGTATCTTTGTAACTTTCTACAAATTATTAAGCTTGGGTTTGTACCGGGTTTGTCTGAGAATAAACTATATTTTAATTGAAAATTCTTAAATAAACATAAATGNGCTTAATAATTTGTAGAAAGTTACAAAAAACCGCAACAAATTTTCACATAAACTTCATACTTTTATCTCAGAAGTGTTAGATTTTTTTTGAGTACACAGTTTTTAGCCCTTCAATTTTAGTCTGAGCAAGTTTCAAGTGGCTAAAAGTTACCGTTTAATTTTTAGATTTTTTTTTTGTCGCATTGGCTTCCATATGATGAACAAACTCAATTTATTTGTATATGGAAGAAATCCGCAACACCTTTGGCGAAAAAAATTCTAAAAAATCAACGGTAACTTTTAGCCACTTGAAACTTGCACATTATCAGACTAAAATTGAAGGGGCTAAAAAACCGTGTACTCAAACAAATTGTAACACTTCCGAGAAAAAAGTCTGAAATTTAGGTGAAAATTTGTTGCACTTTTTTGTAGTTTTCTACAAATTNTATACATATGTTTAGTGTTTGTTGCACTTTTTTGTAGTTTTCTACAAATTGTTACAGTTGGGTTTATTTATATGGGGTTTGTCTGAGAATGAACTGTATTTTAATTGAAAATTCTTNTGAGAATGAACTGTATTTGAATCGAAAATTCTTAAAAATAAGTAAATAAACATAAATGGCACACAATATCACTTTGAAATGGCGTGCTATAGATATGACCGATACTGTATATATGTTTAATAGTTCTTAAGCTTTTCTTTTGTTCATCATATTATTAATCTTATCACTTTGGCCATAAAATGTTTGGCGTATGTGATAGAATTAACTCGACAGATAAGGATTTTTTTGGTTTATTAAATATTTGTATACAATCCAACCTACATACATATATACATATGTATGTAAATACATACGTTTTACTAAGCCTTTTACAAATAACTATTCTCGATTATTTATTTAAGATCTTTGGGAGTACTTGAACCCATATAATGATATAAATCTTTCAGCGTAGAGTGCACTAATTTAGCCTTAATAGTATCACGCTTCAGCCGCTTATATGCCTCGTACCGATGGCAGCCACCAAAGCTATAAAAATAATCACCACCTTCAGAACCCTTAATCCATAGTACATCTATTGGGGGTACATCGTCTTCGCTTGACTCATTCTGTTATTAACAAATAAAACTCGTTAAAAATGTACGTATGTAGATATTTTACAAAGAAGTCGGTCAATTTACGTCATCACTATTTACACCATTGATATACATATTCAACAGCTGTATAACGATAAGCCTTATACTAACCTTTATGGTATTCATAAGTGATTGAACCTTTCCTTCATCCAATACTGGAGGAATCGGTCTATGTATGACACTCATTGGCACCTGATGCACTTCCGTTATGGCAGCTGAGTGTACGCTGTTAGTGTTTAGTTTGCATGTCATTTTCTGTCTGAATCTTCCTGAAAACAAAAACCAAAATACGAAAGTATAGCTAGGTGTAATATAGTGGGCCCCTGATTGGGAAGCAATAAATCAATTAATAGCTTACTTTCAGAAAGTATATTGTAAATATTTTGCACCTTGTTTATTTGTTGTTATAAGTAAGTCAAGTGAGTGCTTGCTTCTACTCACACATGAAGCTATCCGGCTAATAAGTGACATTGTGCGCGATTGTACTTGAACTCGACCACAAATTATTTACTACTATTTGGCGTATGGTATTTCGTATGTATGTATGGTGTACATATTTATATTATTTGTTACGGTATTACACTAAGTAATTGCTTATTGCGGGCAAACTGCTTTGCATGTTTGGAAAACAAAAAAGGAATTTTGTTAAACAAACACAACAGTTGGGTCAAGCTTATTTGTGTGCGCGCAAAAAAAAAAAAATAACTTAGAATCGATGCCTTCAAAGCCTATTGGCCTTATTCCTAAAAAAAATAAAGTAGATTTAAAGAGCTTTATAAAATGACGTTTTCATAAATTTTTCAGCTTATAAACTTATTTTAAAGCTACTTTTTTTATGAATAAGGCCATATATGTACACATTTTTTATTTGTAATATGAAAAGGAAGGATCGATAAACAATAAATGCGGTCTTTTACTGATAAGTTCATTACACCTACGTGATGTTACATATTATAGTAAAAGAAAACTAAAAGGGCTATTACCGCTTCAATTCTTCATTCACAGAGATGCAAAAAAGCCACAACTAAAATGTTTTATCGCATAAAATGATGTGGCTGCTTATAATTTAACAAACAACAACTTATAATTTGACAAAATGTACCAATCAATCAAATAGTAATTTTTGAATTTTTAGTTACGGCTTTTTGTATTACAGCGACCATGTGAGTTACGCCCATTGTGCATGGATACGCCGTTTCCACACTGTACTAACGATTTGTAAGATGGCAACTTTTGCCGGATTTATAGCCCAATTCTGTATCGCTGACAAACATTTTTTTTTATGCCAAATTTAAACTTTTTCATATATGTTTCCGTAAAAAACATTGACAAGGATTTGTCACTGATACAGAATAGAGCCATTAATCACAAAAAATTTAGAAAATTTGCTATTTCACATCCAAGTACATAATAATATGTTAAAAGTAAAAACAAATATTTTTAAAGCAAGCTTTTTAATATGAATGTAATCGGACCATAAATCCCATGATGCAATCATGCATAAATACTGGTTTACCAAATATAGCGACTCGTGCGCCGCCTATCGGAAAATTTTTAATGGAGTAATTCCATTTCATGTTTTTAATATACGTTATAAATTTGAACCAAATCGGACTATAAATACGGGGTTTTAAAATATATCGATTGCTGCGGCACCTATCGGGTTAACTCATCTTTTGTATTGCATTTTCATCGGGTTCTGAGTCAACTGTGAAATTTCAAGTCTCTAGGTCGTCGGTAAAGCCTGCTATCCAGTTCAATGCGAGCGTGAGCTTTATATTTTGACCAATTTCTTCGTTATTACTAAACGACACATCAAAAGATAGATAATTAAAGGATCGATCATAGATGGCAATGCAACCGTTGCGGATGGTTAAAACTACTGAAATGAAAATGTATATTATGGGGCCTCTGCACACTGGACTGCTCAGTCCGCCTTAAACCGGTTTTGTGTGGATAAGAGGGGGAAGAGAGTTCGAGTTTACCTCGCTCATTTCAGTCCGCGAAAATCGCGGATTGACGGTGGATTGACACGCACACATAGACAACATGCTTTCTATTTCGTTTTGTTTTCATGTGCCACATGCACTAACACAATCATGCGTAGTTCATGTATACAAAACGGAAACCTGTTTTCGGCCGACTGCCCAGTCCAGTGTGCGTTTGAGTCGTGGACTGCTCAGTCCGACTGAGCAGGCTAATGTGCTCAGGCCCAACAATAGCAACTATAGTTAAGCTCTATAAAGTTGATGGCAAAATTTTGAAAAACCAGCAACTAAGACCTGAGTGTAAAAAAGCTGAAGAACCAGTTGAAAAAAGAAATAAATTATCTCAATCAAAATTTCTGCGGCAACCAAAAAAATGCAGTTGCCAATATAGCAACTCAGTTGTCAGCTTTCAGTTGCCAGTTGCCATCTGTAATACCATTTCAGCCACTGGCCACCCAACTGAAGTTCGGTTGCAATCCGTAATCGAAGAATTATAGAATGAAAACTAATTTAAAATGCATAAGAGCATAAACTGACGGCAGTTGATCCGGATTAAGTGCGAGTTTATCTGGATCAACGCTGCCGTCTGTTTAAGCTTTTAAGTCCAAAATACAATAACACAGTTGCAGTGGCTGCGGCAGTTTTTCGAAATCAGCTGAAGCGACTCACAATACAGCGGTAGAAGCTAGCAGTACTGCCCAGTTTAGCCCAAATTCTAAATTCACTGCCACTGCCTTCTTCGCAGCAAACTTCGCTTGTTGAATTTGACATTAATGAAACGCAGCCAACATCTGTTGATGTCACTGAAGCCTAAAAGCCAACAACAAAAATGTAAACAAACAAAAGGTAATGTCAAAAAGAGCAATCACTGACAACGCCGTATAGTGTTTGACATCCAATATTAGCAGTAACAGCTCATTTTAAAAACTGTCAAGCTGATGCCAGATAAAACTTTGTAGCTTTGCGTGACATTTATAACTTTGCCAGCAAAGCGCCAGACGCAAAAGGTATGCCACAATGAACGCCAAGAAAACAATGTTGTACCGCTTTTTTACTCATCAAAGTTGCTGTGGATTTTAATTATTTTGATTTAAAATTATCAGCAATGTAATTAAGTTTTATGTTTCTGCATGAAAACCCGAATTTGGACGAAACAAAATAAATATTAAACCGGCTGATTGTCAAAGCGCGCAAAAAGATGGGAGTTGACCATCTTTTCGCTTCGCGCTGCCGCTTCAACGATTTATGTGGCATGCTTTGTGCATTTTCATACAATTCATCTTATCTGTCAAAGCGAA
>NW_016160124.1:2367-9044 GCF_001687245.7 Rhagoletis zephyria | reverse complement strand
TCTAACCATAGATATGGGTACGCTGGATATGGCATAAGCCTTAATCTCACCGTCCTCACACCATGTTGGAATACCCCTCACTACTCCATAAGTTTCAGCCGCTGTTTTCGGAACAAAGGCTCTTAGACCCTTGTTGTTTGTCGCAGCAGCATTTTTAAAAGTGACTTTATAAAGACTTTTACCAATTGCATAAATCAAATCAAGATCTTTTATTCTCAGATGTTTTATACTATTAAAAAGGGTTAAACCATTGGTGAATTTTTCATTGTACATATCATTGCATTTAGATGAGTCGACTAAGACCAAATAAACGCCAGAAAAATTTGCAGGGTAAAGAGTTATATCCTCATTTAAGCTTGTACTGTTGTTTGTAGCCTCTACTGTATCAATAGTCATGAATGCGTTTTCATTAGCATTCGTCCGATTCTCTGCTACCTCCACTGTATCAGTGGTCGTCGTTAAGCGTTCAATGGAAACTGTAGTAATGATAGGCACCGTCACTGTATCCCTACCGTTTTCTGACGCCACTAACGGAATGTCTGTAGCTGCCAGACTCTCCTTATCGCACTGCATGGCCATTTCGTTTTCACCACTGTTGTCTGGCGTAACCGCACTTGTTACACTCATGTTTGTTAGTTTAATTAAATAATTATTTTTTAGGTATTTAGCTAGCTTAGACTCGGTGGCCTTTTTGGTGCGTTTTCCCTTGGCCATATTGGCACTAGGGAAGGCTTCGAAATCCTCGGCCGATGACGCCACCGACTTTAGAGTCGACAACGCCATGACGGCTGGGTGTTTTATGGCTACCGTTCGCGGCAGAGTTTTAATTTTTTTACACTCTATACACAAAAATTGACTTCACCTTCACTACTCGAAACACAAGAACACTCACCTGACTCCCGCTTTGTCACAGAACTTGGTGTCCACTATCCAATTTTAGCTTTTTAATAGGTTATTTCCAATTATTTGACGCCAAAAATTAAGCAGTCCAAAAGGAAACGTGTATTAAAACAGGGCTGTTAATATTCTACTGTATGCACCTATTAGTGCAAGTGCGCAAAAGAAAATTTTTCAAAAGGTTGCTAAATCACGCCAAACACGTCCACCACCACTCGTAGATGAAAAAGGAATGTGATTTCCTTTTTCTACTCTCAATTTTATAGGAATTTAAAATGTTGGCAAACTTCAATAGAAATCATGGCCGACGAATTGAGAGAACGGTTTTACCTTACTATGTTTTTATTATGAGAAAATGTTTAATAATTGAGTAAACTTTAAACCTATATTATACCTCTCTCATAATATGGCCTCATACATAAAAAAAAGCTTGGGCTCAGGTTCAAGTTTTGTACTGATGATGTGCGCTTAAACTCAACTATTTATGCACACAAGTTTTTACGCATAACGGCAAGTATATTTGTTTCAAACGTACAATTTTATTTAGATGAATGACATAAACTCAGCAAAACATAAGGCACGGTGCACATTAGAGCGATACGATATGCGATATCATACGCGATGCGATATGCGATACGATACGAAGCGACATCGATATGCTGAGTACGTGGGAATCGGTAGGAAGCGATGAAAACATAATATCGCATACGTATCGGCCGTGCGACACCGCTGCGACATAATATCGCATGCATATCGGCTGTGCGACACGGTTTGCTATCATACCGCATATGGTATCGCGTGTCGAATCGTGTGTCGCATCGCTCTAATGTGCACTGCGCGCATTTTATATCGCATCGCGAATCGTATCGCATATCGCATCGCATATCGTATCGCTCTAAAGTGCACCGTGCCTAACAAGTCATTTAAAAAAAAAAACATGAAATTACAAATAATGAGATACTTTTGCGAAAAGTAAATGAGTATTGCAAAACTATGACAAAAAGTAAAAAAATCAAATAGTGGTAAATATACACTGCCGGTAAAAAGTAAGTTTATACTACAACAAATAGTATAATTTCTAAACTTTATGCAAAACTCGGGAAAATTCAAAAAACTTTCATGCAAATTAACAACTTTTTAATTAGAATATATTTGAGAGTGCATCCCAATAAATTTTAAATAATTAAATAATAATAAATGAACATAGAAGAAAAACATCGAAGCAAAAAGTCGATGTTGGTAAAACATCGGGCAGTAAAATCGATGTTCAAACCACTCGATGTTGTCTCAAAACAGCGATATTTTACAAACATCGATATCGATGTCGCAGTGCTATGTCAGACTGAAAAAAATAATAATTGGCGAATGGTGGTGGGATTAAAATAGAAGAGAAATTATCGGAGAATAGTTAAAAAGCAGAAATTCGGTGAAAATACAAGAATTGTATCATCTATTTTTTATCTCCTAAATTTTGGTAGTTCGAGATGAGTGTTTTACCATATCAACCAACAAGCGATGAAGACATCTTCCGTTTGTGTACGAAAGAGTGCGGCATTATCACAGCCACAGAGGATCAGCAATTCTTTGCTTTGGGTTGTATGTTTTGCCCGGCCAAATTTCTCTATTTCGATGCATTTATAGGACACATGCAAACCGACCATGGAACTCAAGCAATGGATCAAAAAGGTTTCTTTGGTGGTATGCTAGGGTAAGTTAGTACCTAGTACGTGTTTGTGTGTTATTAAAAGTGATTGCCTTTCCAAGCCAGAGTTGCGCAAAATATATGTTTGTATATATATACGTATATATTTACTATATAGGTTTATATAATTGTGAGTAAATATATATACATATCAAATGGAATGTAACCAACTTGAGAGTTAAATCGATATTACGAACGCGCACATATTAATATCATCATAACGTAGCAAAACTGTTTTATCAGCAATAAATACACCCTTTTTAGACTCGGATATGATGATTCTTATGGTGAAACAAATAGCGGCCGAAGTGGTGAAGGTACTGAAGATCTTACCGATACGGACCCCTCACTTTTGGTACCACAAACAGTTATGATCAAGGAAGAAGTTGATGAAGTAAATACATATTATCTCTAGCTATAGCTTACCTTTATAACAATTAAATTTCTTCCAGGAGCAACATGAACTACCACAAGCAGATAATTCAATAACTCCTGGGTTTCCTAGTGAAAGAGGCATAGCGGATAATTCCATTTATCCAGTAAAGCAAGAACGTACTGAGCCTGAGGTTGTAATGGAAGGAGGCGGAGACAACTATACCAATGATTACGGAAATTATGACGATTATACCAACAATGATGATGAGGAAGATCCTATTTATCCAAGAGATGAGGAAGATGAAAATAATTATGATGATTTAGTTGAACAATCTTTATTGGGAGGAAATAACGGAGCGGTATATATATATAGGGTGTGTCTACTTACACGCGCCACGGTAACTTTTATCGTGGATGCACGTTAAAAATTACCGTAGATCCACGGTAAAAATTACGCCGAAAGAAGTTCTGTCCAACTTCTCCAGCAACACAGAAAGGAGAATTCTGAGTAGTAAGGGTTATAATCCCTAAGCGCGGCCGAAGGCCGCCTACGCAGAAATGAGTTCTGTCCCACTTCTCCGGCACCACAGAAAGGAGAATGGTGAGTATTAAGGGTTATAATCCCTAGCGCGGCCGAAGACCGCCTACGCAGAAAGAAGTTCTGTCCCACTCCTCCGGCAACACAGAAAGGAGAATTCTGAGTAGTAAGGATTATAATCCCTAAGCGCGGCCGAAGGACACCTACGTAGAAGAAGTTCTGTCCCACTTCTCCGGCACCACAGAAAGGAGAATTCTGAGTAATAAGGATTATATCCCTAAGCGCGGCCGAAGGCCGCCTACGCATAAAGAAGTTCTGCCCCACTTCTCCGTCAACACATAATCCACTTAATTTTACCGTGGCGCGTGTGTTTGTAGACATTGCCATAAATATTACATTAATGTTAATTTAATAAAACAATATATATATTTTTTTTTTATTTAGGACTCTGGTCTAGCAATGCATATAAAGGATCGTAAAATGATACAATTCCTTATCGATTCATATAGGCGCAATACTTTCTTGTGGGACCACCGTCATCCACAATTTCGTGATCGGGCCAAACGTCAGCACTTTCTTGAGTGGATTGTAATGGAATTCAAACGACGTTTTAATTTGTCATTGGCTAAAGATGCAGTTACTCGCAAGTGGGACAATTTACGCACTGTATATAAAAGAGAGTGTAATCGTATGGCATTGGAAAATACTAATATCAGTACATTGTGGTATTTCAAGGACTTACATTTCATTAATCGGTTATATGGTGGCAATCAAAAGATGACGGAGGCTATTGTGAAGGTAGGTAAAAATAATATATATATATATATACAGTTACAGAACTATTAGTAATTTGGTTTTTCTCAATATTAAAAATGTCATTCTACAATAAAATTCATATACATAAAACAATGATGCAATCACTACAAAATTGACAAAAACTTAGCGATATTCAAAAAGTTTCCAACAAATTTTTAATTAACACTTTTATATACATATTTTTTGGTTATTCAGTTTTGTAGTCCCAAAGAATTTTGGTCTGGGGCAAAATTCGTCAAGTGTGCGAGGAAAAACATTTTATTGCAGCATTTTATTCAATCTCCACCACGTTTTTGCTATGGTTTTTTGTCGAGTTATACGAATTTAAATATGAAATTTCAACACTTTTTCTTAGCACAAGTTTTCTTAAAATTCTTATCTCATGTCACACTTATGAGAAGGAATCAAAAATTGCTGATCTATTAGAACGTTTACCGTGCTTTCCGTGGTGGAAATTGAAATTTTTTGAAATTTTTTTTGCAAAAAATTTGCAATAAAACAAATTTATTGCATTTTTTAAACAATGTACCATTTTTTTCGCGAATGGCTTATGTGAATAGCTTATTTTCCAAGCTTTCAAGCGATATATAATTTGTGCTGGGCGTGGCAAAACGACTACAGTTTTTTCATCAGAACGAACTGGGGTCCGCCATTCATTTTTGTCGGCAATAACACAAGTTTACAGAAATGAAAAAATTGTCCGACCAGAGACATTTTTATATGCATTTTTGTCGGCAATAACACAAGTTTACAGAAATGAAAAAATTGTCCGACCAGCTATATTTTTGGATGCATTCTAATGTAAAATTTCCTGCTGAATCCGAATACGAAATTAAAATGTAAGAGAGCACAACAGTTTTTTTTAGATATAGCCGAATTTCGGGTTTTTGAAATCTGAAAAAATGCACTCACTTAATTAAAATTTTTTTAGATATAGTTAGCCAGCCGCGACATTTTTGTAGACGCTTTATGAAGAATTTTCCACTGAATCCGAATTCGAAATTGGAATACAAAAAAGTAAAACAGTTTTTGAGATTTAGCCGAATTTCACGCTTTTGAGATCTGAAAAAAGTGCACTTATTTAATTGCAGTTTTCTTTGGATGTAGTTGGCCAACCGCGACATTATGAATTTTTCTCTGAATCCGAAATCAGAATACAAGAAAGTAGAAATTTAGGATTGGCTAACTGCATCGAAAGAAAGTTACAACTAAGTTAGTGCATTTTTTTTAGATCAATAAAACCCGAAATTTGGCAATATCTCAAAAACTTTTCTACTTTCTTGTATTCTGATTTCGTGTTCAGATTCAAGTTTTTGTCATGTTAAAAACATAACAAGGTAAGGTACTTTAGGTTGTACTATTTTCAAACTCATATGAGAGGTTAATTTTCTTCAAAATTGACAAGGCTGATTTTCGTAGTCTATTGTCTTTTGGCATGGTTTAAACGGTCAATGCAGAGAACCATTTGTCAGCATTGTAGCAGTGTAATTCAAGTTTTTCGGGCAAGTACTAAATATTTTATTGGGCCGTATGCATAAAACCTAAGCAAATGCCGTTTCTATAAATGTCAGACCTTTTACTCGATTTTTTCAAACAAATTTAAGTGAAAGGTATGAAATTTTAAGTAAAAGTAATTGCTTATTTTTTATGCATACGGCCCATTGTATATTGAATCAAAGCATATTTTAATATCACGCCCGTCACAAAATACACAAAATAGTTATTTTTTGAAGGAAAACATATCTTGGCCAATGTAAAAAACCTGACGAAAGTAACGCACACTATATCACAGAGGAATATGTGCGAATTGCTTTTAGGTATTTATATGCTTTTATTTTCGAAAAAAACATGCCCGTCACATATCACTCCCGTCATAATTTAAAGTTTGACAAATTTTAATAAATTCGGCCAGGGACTGCTACCGTTACTTATCTGCTAATCTGAAATGTATCATATATCTGCTTGTCATCAAGCGATGGGAAAACTTAAGCGATGCTGTCACGGATAAAAAGATACCATTACTTCTTTTGTGTAGGCAAAAACATTATCTCATATGGTTTGACAGGTAACAGCCTCATTAAATCTGTAGTACTATCAGGGAAGAATTCGTGGGGACTTCCCCGATTTGCCGGGAATTTCAGATTGCGTGGGGAATCTGGGAAAAGAGCCGTTTTTTGTTGGGAATTTCAGTTTACATGGGAAATCGGGGGTTGAGCTGTTCCTTGTGAGGAATTAGGTGTTAGCTTTTTTTTTATTTTTTGCTTCACTAATTTCATAATGAGTTAAAAAAGTTGCATAAGAAATGCAACTGCAACTAAAAGTACTGATTATGCAACCCTGCAATTATGC
>NW_016160124.1:0-564 GCF_001687245.7 Rhagoletis zephyria | reverse complement strand
AATAGTTAAAAAGCAGAAATTCGGTGAAAATACAAGAATTGTATCATCTATTTTTTATCTCCTAAATTTTGGTAGTTCGAGATGAGTGTTTTACCATATCAACCAACAAGCGATGAAGACATCTTCCGTTTGTGTACGAAAGAGTGCGGCATTATCACAGCCACAGAGGATCAGCAATTCTTTGCTTTGGGTTGTATGTTTTGCCCGGCCAAATTTCTCTATTTCGATGCATTTATAGGACACATGCAAACCGACCATGGAACTCAAGCAATGGATCAAAAAGGTTTCTTTGGTGGTATGCTAGGGTAAGTTAGTACCTAGTACGTGTTTGTGTGTTATTAAAAGTGATTGCCTTTCCAAGCCAGAGTTGCGCAAAATATATGTTTGTATATATATACGTATATATTTACTATATAGGTTTATATAATTGTGAGTAAATATATATACATATCAAATGGAATGTAACCAACTTGAGAGTTAAATCGATATTACGAACGCGCACATATTAATATCATCATAACGTAGCAAAACTGTTTTATCAGCAATAAATACACCCTTTTTAGA